>NC_046318.1:8515649-8705649 GCF_009819535.1 Lacerta agilis
TCTATGTTTATAACCAATTAATCAATACTGGACTAAAAGGACCAATGGCCTAATGACCAATAGACTAAAAAGGACCAAAGGGAGATTTTTAAAATATATTTACCTAAGACAAATGGAGTCCATTCCACACCCACCTATGTGAACAGCGCAAGGGTTTGATTTGGGCATTAAAATCTGCACCACTGGATTCTGGATTTGGCCTATAGAAATAAAAGAAAGATTATATTTGATTTATTTAGCATTGGTAAATATTCCAATTGATGCTTTTGAATTATGGTGCTGGAGGAGACTGTTGAGAGTCCCATGGACTGCAAGAAGATCAAACCTATCCATTCTGAAGGAAATCAGTCCTGAGTGCTCACTGGAAACTGAGGCTCCAATACTTTGGCCACCTCATGAGAAGAGAAGACTCTCCAAAGTTCCCTTTGGAGCTTTGGATGGATAAATATTGGAGTATTTTGTTTGAATTTGGTCATGGATTGTTTTGGTTTGTTTTGAGTTTATGTATTGGAATCCCGAAGCAGATCCATATGTATATACTTTATTTGACAATAAACGAGTAAATCTTCCAAAAAAAAAAAAAAAAAAAGAGAAGAGAAGACTCTCTGGAAAAGACCCTGATGCTGGGAAAGATGGAGGGCACAAGGAGAAGGGGACGACAGAAGATGAGATGGTTGGACAGTGTTCTCAAAGCTACCAACATGAGTCTGACCAAACTGCGGGGGGCAGTGGAAGACAGGCATACCTGGCATGCTCTGGTCCATGGGGTCATGAAGAGTCGGACACGACTGAATGACTGAACAACAACAAAATATTCCATTCAGTGGAATACTAGTGTATCTGCAACAAAATGTTGCCAGCCTTCTTCCAAGATGCTCCATTTCATTTCCACTCGTCTGCAGTTTTCCAGAAGCAAGTTAGTAACACATGACTACTGAGCATGTGCAATCCTTCCTGAGATATCTGGACTGCTCTAGCAGACTCCTTGCCTGAGGAAGGGATGGGAGAGAGGTGTTGAAATCTCAGGAACCCCCCTCCCCCTGAGCATAGATGCTTTCTCTTTGTGTTTGTATGGTGGTACTGTTATGGCTACCTTAGTAGCAGTACTAATGTGGGAGGAAAATAGGAATCTCTGTGACCTACGTATGTGGGCTAAATAGCAAAAGAATCAGTGGGGTGCATGGATTAAAAATGTGAGGCTAAACTCACTCTCTAGCAGGAGACAGGCCCCAGTAGCACAGTTTAAACTCAAAAAGCCAAGCAGCACAGTGAAGCATTAGGAAAGTAGGCTGTTAAACCTTTTCCGTATCCCATTTATTCTGCTTGCAAAACAGTCCCCTCTTTCTACCCCTCTTGCAATGAACACACCACTAACTGTTAAGTAAGTTTAAAATGCTTTACTTACAAAACATTCCAAAGGTCAGATTCATGCATTTATGCAAGCAGCAGCAAGGAGAACACAAGCGGAATATGGAAAGCTAGCTTCAAACGCATGCTCTGAGATAGGAGCTTGCAAAGGCACATCTTCCTTGGTCAGTTACATGGCGCGGGGGGGGGAGCAGGAAGAGAAGGCTTTCCTTCCTCCCTCATGGAGAAGAGGGGGCATGACCTAACTGAGTCTAGGAACACAGCTCTATGAGCTTAACTCCTTTATACACTAACTAGCACCCATGTTTGACTGAAATATCCCACAACTTGAATCTGAATATCAGAAACATATGGAATGGTACAATGGAGGTGAATTGGGCTGTTGACGTAATTGTTCCTATGCACACTCCTCAGCTGAGGAGAGCCCATTTGAACCCTCTGTACACCAGAGTGCAGAGGAAAATAAAGTAGGCTGAAAACCACTGGTGGATGGGTGCCTGGGGGTCCTGTGCTACTTGGCATGGTTAGCAGCAGATGTGGCTGCTTCTCTGGTGGTGTGTGGAGCCATAAACAGACACCACACACACTCAATGCGCATACTCACACATCCCTACGCACAGACATATACGTGGACACACATCCAACATATGCACTGGGATCACTGGGAGATTGGCAGGTTAAAGCCTTAAGGATCCCCATGTTCAAATGATGATCTTGGTGGCAAGATCAGACTAGCTGAGAAGCAAATCCCTAAACCTCTCTCCATGCTATCCCAATGTAGCCCAGGTTGGTGTCCCTGCACTGCTAATAGTTAGCCAATAATGCCAACTTCTGATGGTGGCCTTGGAAACATCCTCTGAAGGATCGAGATAATGTAGCTGCTGGATATGATGTGAGGATTATTGTGGAGCTGGATCTACTCATGAGAATTAATAGAAATTGAAATTAATAGCAATGACTGACTTAGGTTCATTCACCCCCAAAGATGGTAATACACCCCGATAGCCCTGCATTTGCAGATAATCCATCATGTGATTGTTTCACTCAAAACTTGCATACCTTTTGAAAGTGTTGCATGAGGGAAACATGATCTCCTATTGGGAGTCATGTGACACTTTGTGCCAGCTTTCTGTTAGATGCTCAATACTGTTAGATGCTCAATACTCAATTTCTGTTAGATGCCCATACTACAAATCAAAAGCAATGCTAAGTCCAGTTTAATGTAATAATCACACAGTCTATTTGACTAGCAAATTAGGTTTTATTCAAAACAAGTCAAAATCATTATATGCTAATTATCTCTTACATGTGAAGATATACAAGGCTCTGTTGTTCGATGCAGGGCAGGTCCACACCTGAGATGGCTTCATTCCATCAATGTCTCATTGTTGGGTGACTTACACCTGCATGTGTGAACTGACTCCCTTTAATTAAAACCATCATATCTGAGGTAATATATTCATAACAGCAGTAGCAGGGGCAGCAGCCACCCTTAGTGCTTAAGTGGTGATTTGCAGTGTTTCAGAACACATTGTGGACATTATCTCTATAATCCTTGTAAACATATCAAGATTGTTATCCCCGTGTCACAGACAGGGAAACAGAAAACTATAGCTCCCCTAAAGTCACCTAGTGAGTTAACGGCAGAAGAGAGAATCAAGTTTGGGATTTCCTCCTGGGTACCCAGCCTGTTCTCCTAGCCCCTCTATGAATGACATGGAAGTTCAAGCTGTGATGGCATATTCACACAGGAGACATGTATGCGTGAAACCCATCTATGGAGCTTAGAGGGTCCTCATTTGCCGGGCCACCCTACCCAAGGCCTTGGCAAGGCTGCCTTTAGTCTATCATCTGGGGGAAGGGAGCGGCCATGCTCCTCTTCCCAAGTGGCGGCGCGTGCGGGGCCCATTAGAGGGCAAATTTTGGGAGTCCCTGACCACTGGGAGGTGGCACACAGGTCAAACTCCCAAACCGAGGCTATGGATGGGCATGCTGTGTAAGTGTGGGCTTTGCAGTCCCCACCCGCTGTGCCTCTACATCCTGCATATCCTCAACTCTTGGGCTGAGAGGGTTGCCTGCCAAGGCCTATGCCAAGTTCTCCCACTTCTGAAATTAATAAAGTTGTGGCCAATTTGAACCCATACCTTGGTCTCGTCTCATGTTTTCGGTGAAGGGGTGGGCACCATGGACAGGGATTTGCATGTGTGTCCGCAATAGCCAATACAGCAAGAACTCCATGGGACAACACAGAACACCAGTGAGATCCTGGTTTGGCTTAGCAATGATATTCACTCATAACCTTGATTCCACATCAGTAACCGAAAACGGTGTAGCACAGCAGCAATTGTTCTCTGCAGTGGATGCATTGTCTTTTGTGTGTGTGTACACTAATTACAATTTCCCTTTCATACATTTCCTCATTTACAACTTGCTTCATTGATCCCACTCAGCCAGCTCAAATCCTTTATACAAAGAGAAAACAAAAGGGGAAATGCATTTTTTTGTTGTTGTTTTAAAAGAGGAGCCTGCGGTTAAACACACTGAGGAATAATTTCACATTCATTTCATAACATCATTGCAGTGACACATACCATTGACAATTAACAGCGACAAAAAAGAAACTATCCTGCCACTATATAATGCTGATACTTTGCCGATTTTTTCCCTTTTCTGCAGAGCTTTGACAATATAAATCTTGTGTTCATGCTTTGTGGATCTTTCCTGACACTCAGCAGTATTCTCACTAGGGCCTCCTTCTTATGTCCTATCATTCTAGGTTGCCTGAAGAAATTGCCGAAAATTCAATTTTGATGTCTCTGAGAACTGTGCTCTTTTGAAACCAACACACTTCTCATAAAACACAAATAAAAGGAGGGCTGTGTGCTGGAGACACTTTGAAAGAGCATTCCAAACAATTGCAGCTTTGCCGGCATTGGGCAAGGAGAGCACAGCTAACATTTCACAAAGAACACAAGGCTGCCACTGAAAGTCATGGAGGCGGCTCAGTTAGTTAGAGTGCGGTGCTGAAAATGCCAAGGTCGTGGGTTTGATTCCCCGTGTGGGCCGGATGCATATTCCTGCATTGTAGGGGTGTGTGTGGATAAAATGAACCACTGGGTCTACAACACTAAAGGTAAAGGTAAAGGTAAAGGGACCCCTGACCATCAGGTCCAGTCGTGGACGACTCTGGGGTTGCGGAGCTCATCTCGCTCTATAGGCCAAGGGAGCCGGCGTTTGTCCACAGACAGCTTCCGGGTCATGTGGCCAGCATGACAAAGCCGCTTCTGGCGAACCAGAACAGCTCACTGAAATGCCGTTTACCTTCCCGCCAGAGCGGTACCTATTTATCTACTTGCACTTTGACGTGCTTTCAAACTGCTAGGTGGGCAGGAGCTGGGACCAAGCAACGGGAGCTCACCCCGTTGCAGGGATTCGAACCGCCGACCTTCTGATCAGCAAGCCCTAGACTCTGTAGTTTAACCCACAGCGCCACCTGGGTTCTATGATTCAATTATCAATTCTATGATTAATCTATGATTAATCACTTCTATGATTCAATTATCAATTACCTCTACTCCACTCAGGCCCTATCTGCACTACACATTTAAAGAGTTATCATGCCACTTTAAAGAGCCGTGGCTTCCCCCCAAAGAATCATGGGAAGTGCAACTTCTTAAGGGTGCAGATAGTCAGCGGCGGAGCATATCCCTGTGCTGCCCAAGGCGTGCGTGCTCCCAAGGGGGGGTGGGGCGTGCTCCCAAGGGGGGCGGGTGCCCTCCCAGGCGTGGGATAGCCGTTCGAGTGCACGGAGCGGCTTGTGCGCCCTGCAGCTGGGGGAGGAGTGAGCCGCAGATAGCTGACATTTGGTGCGCCACCCACCTGTGACTACCAAGGCCCCCCCCCCAGCTGTCAAAATGAAGAGGGGAGGGTGGAATGCCGCTGGCAAAGCAGCACAGATCC
This sequence comes from Lacerta agilis, assembly GCF_009819535.1. Taxonomy (NCBI): domain Eukaryota; kingdom Metazoa; phylum Chordata; class Lepidosauria; order Squamata; family Lacertidae; genus Lacerta; species Lacerta agilis. The sequence continues at coordinate 8,520,978 of NC_046318.1, forward strand.
CCCTTCCCCTGACAGCTCGGGCCAGCTTGGGAGTCACGGGCATGTGGCGTGCTGAATGTCACCCTCCAAGGGATGACACCCAGGGCGAACCACCCCTACCGCACCCCCTCTTCCTCTGCCACTGCAGAGAGTTGTTAGGAGACCCCAATTTGCAGAGCAACCATTCTCAAATTTCCCTGGGAAGAGGGGTTGACTGTAGGTCTGTGACAGAAGCAGGGGTCTTCCAACAACTCTCAGCAGTCTTCAACTACAGGGTCCAGGATTCGTGTGGAGAAGCTACCACTTTGTAAGTGGTATAACAGCCTGTGACGTCACAAATGCTTTCAGGGGATGAGAGGGTTTGTGTGGATCTCCTTGTATGAAGCAGAAACATAGTGGTAGAGTGGGCTGTTCAGTGATACCTCGGGTTACGAACTTAATTCGTTCTGGAAGTCCGTTCTTAACCCGAAGTGTTCATAACCCGAGGCACTCATTCCCCCCATAGGCCTCCCACAGCCCCAGAAGCAGATTGCGTTCGTATCCCGGGGCAAAGTTCGCAACCCGGGACACCTACTTCCGGGTTTGTGGAGTTCGTAAGCTGGAAGCGTTCATAAGCAGGACTGTTCATAACCCAAGGTACCACTGTAGCACTTCAGTGTGCAAGTAGGAAACATAATTCTCCACGGAAATGCTTCATGAAAATAGAAAATTAAGATATCAGGAAGAAAGATTCTGGATGTCTCCCTGCTGGGCTGGTTGTCTACTTGCAGGGAGCCTTTCGCCTCAGGGAGCATTCGAAGCACCGCAATCTGAAGAGGTACTGCCTATTCTACCATCTCGGCTTTCTGCCACCTGCTGCCTGAGTTATGGAGATCCAGCCTTAAACTAAGCTGTGCAGCGGTTTACACAAGTAGTACCCGTGTCCTGTTTCCAGTTACTTTGCAGTCAAGGGAGACAAACTACGCTGCCAGCAGAATCCTGACAGAATCTGGCAACCATTTCCGCAACTGCACTCGTAGTCAGTGTTGCTGGATTGCATCTCACAGAAACAATGCGGAGCATTTCTTTTTATCAGAAGTATGTCCTCACAAATCATTTCCATAAACCACATACAGTGGGTTTATAGCCACATGCCAGCTACTCATGAGAAACATAAATATAATCTGCCTCAACGGTTCTGGCAGACGTGTGGATTTCTCACATACAGAAGGACATATTAACCACCCCCGTTTCTACAAGTTTGGATATGGGAGCTCCTTGTGGGTACATTCCCTTCACTTAGAAGTGAAGGTCAAGGACTGAGACACAGCAACAGAGCAAAGAACGGCAGACTTCTGAAACGTAAAACCCCTTTTGACCGTGGTGCAGAAGTTGCTCTGTTGTGGCTCCATTAATTTTGCCATGTTGCCTAGATCAAGGTGGGTGTGGGGCCCTGGGGCCACACCAGTGTGGTCCTAGGCTTTGTGTGGTGAGCCAGTGTGGTGTAGTGGTTAAGAGCGGTAGACTCGTAATCTGGTGAACTGGGTTCGCGTCTCCGCTCCTCCACATGCAGCTGCTGGGTGACCTTGGGCTAGTCACACTTCTCTGAAGTCTCTCAGCCCCACTCACCTCGCAGAGTGTTTGTTGTGGGCGAGGAAGGGAAAGGAGAATGTTGGCCACTTTGAGACTCCTTCGGGTAGTGATAAAGCGGGATATCAAATCCAAACTCTTCTTCTTCTTCTTCAAACATTTTCAAGGCAGCTTTGGAGCAATAGTCCCGGGGACACTGCGGTAATTTATTCAAAGACTAACAAAACGACCCTATGCATGTTTACCTGGAAGTAAATCCAACACGCCTAGGATTGCACTGTGTGGCCCGCACTTGAATTTCAAAGTGGGAATCTAGGTAGGACCCCTACCAACATAAAAGTTACGCAAAGATTTTTATTAGTGTATTGGCGTTGATTAAAATGATAATGCTACTGTGGGAGCTTGCTTTCTGTGCTGGGCCATTTCTGTATCTCCTCATGCAGTCTTTATGGTAATATGGGCTGTCAATCCTACAGTAAATAAAAGACAGAAACAGCAAGCATCAGTGGTCCCAGACTATTGAAATAAATGGCTCCGAGGTGGCTTTACTATTGTCTGTAAAACAACACATGGATCTCAGGCCTTCGAGGAATTCCAGTTATTTAGCAGTTAAAATAAGAGATTAACTGCCTGATTTTAATAGGTTATCACCTTTCCCATTTGGCTACCCCTCTGTTTGTCTTGCTCCTTGTGCTCTGTTAAACAAGGGAAAGTGTTGTGACCCATAATTGCGGGCAGATTCACAGCAGGTTTTCGAGGAGTTTTCTGCACCAGTGTCCAAGCCGCCTCCATCTGCTGTAGTCTTGTGTGCTTCCCACAGGGGAACCTGGCTAATTTTTCAGTCAATTAGCAGAAGGGCTGCTTTTGTTCTCCAAGTGCCCCCCCTGGGCTCCTCTTACACCCTAGTCTCCACGTTCAGATGTTGGCAGTTTTGAAATAGCATATCATGTTATTTTTCTCTGCTGACCTTTGTGACATTGTTGGCTGAATGTGATCACATGTAATTGTAGCCACTTGCGTTAAAACTGTGCAATGGGAAATGTATTGACTTTTTTTTTTAAAAAAAATCAGAGAATAAATGCTGCTAATGACATATGTGTGGATAGTTTATTTAAAGGGGATATTAATTTGTCTTCTTCTGCAGCCTGAGAAAGGATTGAAATTATTATTATTTTTTAAGCTACACAATGTATTTCAGCAGGAAACATAAACCTGTGTAGTGAAGTACACAAACAGAAATACAAAAACAGAAAAAAACACAGTCAAGAATAAAAGAATCAACGTTGTGCTCATTTGTTCTGCATGCTCATATTATGCATGGTGAAGCTATAATATAGTTATTTATTGTTCAGAATTTCAATTACATTAATTTATCAGGGCTTGGTCAAAACTACTCCCACTCACACAGGAAACCAAAGACCACCGCAGCCAAATGAACAATCACACCCTACGCCAACCCCGACCTATCTCACTACCAAAGGAGCACAAGTGAACAACAGAGAACCTACACAAACCCTACATATATTAAGTAAAATAGGAACATCGTCACCCCACCACACCCATCTCCCCTCCCCACCCACCTCTTCCCCCCTTTTCTTCCTAATGTCTTAACAACCAAAACCGATTTGTAAAAATGTTACATGGAAAAAATACGAGAGAGACATTGCACATACATTTGTAAATCAAGAAAATCTTTAATAAAAAATACTTTACAAAAACAAATAAAGGAACCTGGGAATCAAAAAATAAAAAATAAAGAAAAAATGAACATGCTTGGCACTGCCAAAAAAGAAAAAAGAGAGATATAAAATTTAAGTTATTTATTTTAATCTGCTTTAGGAAACCTTTGCTGTTCACTCTGACTTCTCCTTCCTTGCCCTCACTGATGTCATCAGGTAAGCTACAAAGGACTGTGACATCATCTCTCTGGCTATGTGGGATCACTCACTTGGAAGGAGGAAGAACCTGAAGCAGCCTTGGAGAGCGAGTTACGAAAGCAGTGACAGCCAGCAAACTTATAATAATAGTAATAATGTCACCAATCATTTTTTTTGGAGAGAAAATTACTAGTGTAGACCACTGCCCCGGTGGCGGGTGTGTGTGTGTGGCTTAAAATACACAGCTGGATAAATATTTGGTGCAGCCCTGATTTGTATGAGTTTAGTTAGAGGTTAGTCGTTAATGCCTGCCTTTTGGCACACAGCAAAACCTTTTTTGATATAGTGATGCTGCAAAAGAACAGTAGGTGAGATCAGCCATCATGCCAGTTCTTTTTCTCTGATATCCAAGAGTGCCACAGTTTCAGTTCACATAAAGTCACCGCCACCAAATGAGCACATCCTGGGTTTGCCTGAACATCTCCTGAAGCTGCTGTGGTTTTTGTCAAATACATTGCATGTCTGAATGCGTATGGACTCTGCTACTGAATGCCACAGGGACTGCACTTTGCCTTAAGAGCGAATGGCCTCCCTCCTCCCATTCGGATTTCAATGTCACCTATTTATTATGAGTGATTTCTGCCTCAGATGCAAATATTCCCTGACACATTGAAGAGATATTCTCCTCTCTCTCTCTCTCTCTCTCTCTCTCTCTCTCTCTCTCTCTCTCTCTCTCTCTCCATTGTCATTCTGTTCCTTCTGCCGTACAATATCAAGTGAGCTTGGCTCTCTGTAACCTTCCATCCACCCAGCCTCTTGGCTATACCTTTCTATAGTTAATAAATATCCCTTTTCCACAGTGTTCAGCAATAAAATATTCACTGGGTCTGAGCTGGGGTTAACAGATTTCTGAAAATTTTATTGCATGACAGCCTGTCCTGCATAATCCCCTCAGCTGTCTCATGTTCTGGGGCAGAAACGATCTTATATGTCACTCTAATAGTCTAGAATTACACTTGTATCTCTGTCACCAGCATATGGGGCTGTGTATACCCCTAGGCCCAGCTCCCTCTCTTTCACGGCCTTTAAAATGATAACATTTGGCAAAGCCAGTTTTGACAGAAAGTGAACTCTCCTTTCCGCATTTGTGACAAAGCCAGCCACCAGAGGCCTGACACAGAGCAGCCAATCATCATACTCTTTACCGGATAATGATAGCGTGTTTCGCTCATCTTAATAACCCGCCTCTGTGCAACGGGAGACTGGAGTGCAGGTCCTCACTTAATTATACAGTCTACATCTTAAGTGCTTTATTCATGGGAGGTTTTCGGCTGAGCTGGCCTTGCCAGAGTTTGCCATTCTCTCGTCTCTTTCTCCTCCCCGTCCGCCTCCACCTCCCAGCCCACAACAAAGTGTATTGATCATTGGAAGTCAGGGAGGGCAAGAAAGCCTCGCGGAAAATAACACAACAGGGGGGGCAAGTTTGCTCATGCCCTCTGAAAAGGGGGCGAGGTGGGAGCGAGAGCCCTGGCCTATGGACCAACGCAATAATATCAATAGAGAACTGAATTCATTACATTCCTAGGGTACAGTTGTGCAGGATGATGATGCATTGACTAAACAGCAAACTGCATTTATTTAGAGAGAGTCAGGCATAGTTCTACAGGGTGATCTCTGTGTTGGATTGCCCCCCCCCCCATTTTAAGGCTTACATTTGGTTAAGAGATTGAGCCAAGGTCATATTGCACCCAACAACCTCTTTGTCCAACTTCCTTCACTGAAATTTAACTGCCAGGTGAAGGCACAGGTGTTTATTAGGACATCCCTTAAATCTTAATGTCAAATCTGTTTCCTTGTTTATACTTTAATACAAGATTTGTCTCTAGTCAAGCATTTCATTTCCTTCTTGGGCAGGGGAGGATTGCATGCCGTTTTGTGTGTTTCGTTTCACAGGGGGGGGGGATAATTCCAAAAGTAAATATGGAAATAAAATTGAGGAGCACAAGCTCATCCAAGTTCAGTACTCTTCCATCCTGCTGAGTTCAACGAGAGAATTGAGCAATGTTCAAATCTCTATTATAGAAATAACAACAACAACAGTTAAGTGTTTAACATTGGCTGAATTGTACCATAACTGTTGGTTTTAATTTTTTAACCTGAAAATAAAGTGTAGGATTAAGGATTTCCATTCCTGTAGCTGGAAAGAAATGGTCGTATTGAGTATTGAGTCTAGGCCAAGAAGTTGTGCTTGAAAACAGATGAGTTTCTCTGCTTTAAAATTCATAACGACAGAATCTGACAAATGTTCCAACTATTGTTTTGATTAAAAATGGGCTGGAGGAGACATGTCCTGCTTGTCGTATATGCAGAAATGTTATCCATGGCTCTAAACCATGCATTGACTTTAAAATGGATTTCCATTGTCTGAGTCACTCAGAGTATCTACATTAATGCCAGAAATTGGGGTTCTGTTTTGGCGAGGAGTCCTTCCTGAAATGGAACCCAAATTTTCTAGGTTTAATATGATTTCTGATCAGTATTTTTGATCAGTGGTGGTATTAGGGCATGCCTCACTCAGCAGAAGCGGCAGGAGAAGACTAAAATACTGCAGGGCTGACCACATTTTGAAGTAAGTGAAACATTACACATCACCATTAAAAGGCTGTTAAGCCTAGACTTTAAACAACTTACCATTGACTTTGAGAACTTAACATATCAGTGGCCTCACTCCACATGCCATGAAGCCTCTGTGATGTTGAGGGATCAATGACATCATTGTCCTCTTGCTTTTTGTTTTTTTGTAAGTCTCACGTAGTATGCTGCAAGGCTGAGGGGACCATGAGGGTCATCTAGTCCGACCCCCCATCATGCAGGAATCCAAACTTTTTTTGTGTGCCAGAACTCAAATGTACTACCTTTCCCAGTATAGGCATACTGAAAGTGAAGCCTTACAATCTTCATAAATGGCAATGCTAATGGAGAAGGGTAATGTTAATTGTGATCAAAGGTAGACTAATGGGCCTGTTACTCCCCTCTTTTACTTTATTGAAGGTGGATAGCATATTTGCCCTTCCTTAATATGATAGAAAATCACCTGACTTCAAGGTTTTCTCAAAGGGGATTGATAGATCAAACGCCTATGTCGAGGGGTGGTGCTTGAAAACAGACGAGTTTCCATGCTTTAGAATTTAAAATGAGAGAATTTGACAAATGTTCCTGCTAATGCTTTGATGAGCGTGGGGTGGAGGGGAGAAACTCTGCTTGATACATATGGCAGAGCCGGCTGAAGCCTTGCTGTGGCTTTAAACTAAGCCCTGACTGGATTGCCTGTCATTTGAGTTGCTAGATTGTAAAAGTGTACAGTACCCCACTCTGGGAGAAAGAGAGGCAGGCAGGTGGAGAGGAAGAGGGGAGAATGGATATTGCAGAAACCTCTCAAAACAGGAAGGCTTGGCGGCCTGAATATGTACCAAATGGAGCCAGTGTGGTGTAGTGGTTAAGAGCGGCAGACTCGTTATCTGGGGAACCGGGTTCGCGTCTCCACTCCTCCACATGCAGCTGCTGGGTGACCTTGAGCTAGTCACACTTCTCTGAAGTCTCTCAGCCCCACTCACCTCACAGAGTGTTTGTTGTGGGGGAGGAAGGGAAAGGAGAATGTTAGCCGCTTTGAGACTCCTTCGGGTAGTGAAAAGCGGGATATCAAATCCAAACTCTTCTTCTTCTAATGTGACTATGACTACCACTTTTATCCCCATTTATTGCCCATATTGGTGTCAATAACCATCACATCACAATTTAGAATTTTTGAGAAAACCAAAGGAAATATGCACTGAGCAATCCAGTTTCCTTTGTACCTTTCTGTTAATATTTTGTTGTCCTGACACTTACTGATCAGGGGTTGTCTCATCTCTATCAGATTTCCAAAATGCTTTCGATTATTTCTAATTCCTCATTTGTTTTGTTCATTGTGTGCCTCTGCTGTTCTTATTTTATTCTGGCATCCTTGTTCTATTCCTTCCAGCAATTTTCTAATGATGGCTTATTCTGTTTTCCTCTCTTTTGTTTTCCAGCCCCTTTTGCTCCAGAACTTCCTGTTAGAATATAAAGTGCCAATGGAAAGTCTCTGATCTGACTCTCATGTAGAAATGAGTCCTCTTCACCACAAGAAATACTGTAACTTTTAAAGCTTTAGCTACTTGCAGAACTTGGTTTCTAAACGTTTCGTTACAAACATTAACTGTTGCAAAACAACAAAATTGCCACATTGCATATTAGTAATGGGTGTCAGTCTTCTAAAGTCCAGGAAATCTCTTCCTCTGATCCCAAAGTAAGTTCACGCTGCTGGAAAGCAAAAACAGCTTGTGTGTCTTTCTGCTGCTGTAACACATACAGAGAGACACCACCCAAAGAACTAACACAACACACAGCTTCCCTGTTGATAATAGCAGAGAAGCTCAGGTTACATGAGTTAGGAAAAAACATACCTCGTGAGCCAGTCACAAGACTCATCCTGCCCTACCCTAGAGTGAAAAAACACCAGCCCTCTGCGATAGGCTCCCCAACATTTTATGTACATTAAACAGATAAGTTTAATGCTTCCACAGTCCAACTGTACCTCTCATAAGCCATGAGCTTTTACTACAATGAGTAAGTCTAAGTACCTACTGACATCAGTAGAATCTACTCTGGATACAAATGGGGAGAACTCTAGTCACCATTTCTGAGCACAATTCAAGGTTTTGACATGGATATACTGTATAAAGGCTAGAACGACTTGGTCTCAAATATTTGAAGAAGTATCTTTTCTAGTATCTGCTAGCCCAGGCTTTAAGATGTGCTGGAGAGATCCTGCCCATGATTTTGCCAATGGGCGCAACCTTTTGTACACTGCTGAGGAAAGGGGCCTCCTTAGTGGTGGCACCACACCTGTGGTTCCCTTCCCCTGTGGTTGTCCTCCTCAGTGTTGGTATTTCAGCATCTTTTGAAGGCATTTTCTTTATCCAGGCCTTTGGAACAGATAGAGGTGTTCAGTATCAATGTGATGCTTTTCACTGCTGTACCTTAGTGATGGATTGATAATTTGCAACTTTAAATGGAATGGTTTTGTATTTTTAATGTTTAACTGAGTTTTTGTAGATCACCCTGGGTTCTTATTGAAGAGGAATATCTTCAAAGCAGAGTAAATAGATGTGTACATTCCTTTAAAATCTTCGGTGATTATTTAATATTGTGTTCCTAACAGCATGTTCCCTGAAAATAATGTCATACCATTTTTGACTTAATGTGTTGGCAATAGAGAGGAAGTGAATCATCATTATCATAAATGTTATCCAACTAAGTAAAGATATTAGTTTAATATACATAAAATATAATGTTTATATGGATTAAAGTCTGGGGAAAAAACTTATGGAATAGTTAGCATTTGCAAAGTAGAGAAGTTTGCATTAGGCAGGAGGTTTCACTCCAGCAAATGCAGCAGAAAATGTTGAATGTTTCTGTTTAAGTCTTCAGTGTAATTGCTGACTCATCACCAGAAAGCCAAGCAGAAATTTCTCATAGCAGGAAGATGAAACCTGAGAACTCATTGTCTTCATCAGCAATGGAACCAGCAGAAGCAGTAGTGACTGTAGTGGCCAATCTCTGTGATGATGAACAAGCAAATTGCTTAAAATCTTTTGCTCTTGGACCGGAGAAATGAAAGTTTATTGAACTGTATTAAAGACTGAGAAGAAGATGGAATTGCAAGGCTAGTTTGTTTAAGAGCAATGTGTTACTTTGTATTTTTGCCACTGCTTATTTGTAACTAGTTTAAGACTGTTTCCAGTACAGCTTTGAAACTCATTCTTGTGGTTGAGAGCAAATTCGTTTCTACTCTGCACATGGTCCAGATCAGGGATTCCACTTGCAAAAACTCTAACAGAGCAGACCATTGGAACCATGGACTTACGTTACTCATGTCTATCCTAAGCCCATGATTTCAGTGGTTCTCCTTCGAATATGATGTAGTTCAATAACATATCATCAACAACAACATCCACTCAAGAGACTAAATTATCTACAAATTGTTGACTTCTGTGGAATGGTGTGCTGATTGCTGTGCAACAATATGCAATAATTCCTGCGTGAACAGATAAACCGAAGGAATGCTGAGCCAACTTTTACTTCCAATGTTCGAAACCACCTTGAAAACTGACAATGAATGACATAATGGAAATGTTTAAACAAAACAAACAAACAAGTAAACGAACAAATTTCTGATCCCTTTGGCTCTTGTTCTGTTCAATACTATGTGCATCTATAGCAAGACAATTTGACTAGTTCAATGCACATGTAGCCTGCCATTGACACATGTAGCCATACTACACAGACACTCTAATGCATTTGTTAAACTGATCAATAATAAGATTGATCAGCCTTCTACTTTACCAAGTTAATCATGCTATTGATTACCTTCGTTAACATAGTGCTTCACTTCAGTAGCATTGCTCTGTCGTTACGTTCCCAGTACCAAGAAGTTAGCACACAATAGATTTTGAAGAGTCAGTGTTATGGAGTAGAAGCTCAAAGATCACTAAAGTCTTGACCAGGGGTAGGCAACCAAAGGCCCGTGGGCTGGATGCAGCCCAATCGCCTTCTCAATCCGGCCTACAGACGGTCCGGGAATCAGCATTTTTTTCTATGAGTAGAATGTGTCCTTTAAAAAATAAATAAATATCTGGGTTATTTGTGGGGCCTGCCTAGTGTTTTTACATGGGTAGAATGTGTCCTTTTATTTAAAATGCACCTCTGGGTTATTTGTGGGGCCTGCCTGGTGTTTTTACAAGAGTAGAATGTGTGCTTTTATTTAAAATGCATCCCTGGATTATTTGTGGGGGATAGGAATTTGTTCATTTTTTTCCAAAATATAGTCCTGCCCTCCACAAGGTCTGAGGGACAGTGGACCAGCCCCTGGCTGAAAAAGGTTGCTGACCCCTGGTCTTAACAGAAGCTTTTCATAGCTTGGTTTGGTGCTTTGGAAGAAAATATGTCTTCCCTACATTGCTATCCTGCTCAATTACTCTGTAGTTGAGTGTGATTATTCCTACAGCTCTCAGATTGTCACTTGCAGTTTTTAAAGTTTGGTGATTCTCATGAATCGGCCACAATGGTTCATTTGGAAAAGAGAGAGAGAGAGAGAGAGAGAGAGAGAGAGAGAGAGAGAGAGAGAGAGAGAAATAAGCATGTAACTGAGCAATTTAAAATATAAGAAGCTGGAGGAAGCCATGCCAACATACATTACTCCTGTTCCAAACTGTGTTCAAGATTGACTGCCATTGAGCCAAATCTGGTACAGCATGAAATGTCACTCGCAATGCAGGAATCTCAACTAAAGCATCCATGGCAGATGACTATCTAACCTCTGTGTAAAAACCTCTAAGGAAAGAGAATCCACAACCTCCCAAGGGAGTGAGTTCCAATGTCAAACAGGTCTTACTGTCAGAGAGTTCTTTGTGATGTTTAGTTTGAATATCCTTCCTTGCAACTTGAACCCATTGGTTCGAACCCTACCCTCCAGAGCAGGAGAAAACAACCTCGCTCCATCTTCCATGTGCCAGCCCTTGAGATATTTGAAGGTGTCTATCATATTTCCTCTCAGTCTCCTCTTTCCCCGGCTCAACGTACCCAGCTCCTTCAACCATTCCTCATAAAGACTTGGTTTGCAGACCCTTGATCAACTTGGTAGCCCTCCTCTGCACACGTTCCAGCTAACTAAAGGCTGCGTACAAACAATACATTTAAAATACCATATTTTTTTGCCCCATAAGACGCACTTTTTTCCTCCTAAAAATTAAGGGGAAATATCTCTGTGTCTTATGGAGTGAATGGTGGTCCCTGGAGCCGAATTGCCCAGGGGCCAAAAGCAGATAGTGCTTTCTCTTTTACAAAGAGAAAAAGGGGTGTTGAAAGGACCCCGCTCAGCAGCTGATCAGCAAGAGATCAGGAGAGAGATCAGAGTCCCCAGCTCCCTTTCAGCCCTGCCCTCCATTGTTGAATGTGCTGCAGAGGGAGGTTGTCTGTTTCCCCAGACATGTGACTGGCTGATTAGATTATCTGTCTGGAAACTGTAGAAATGGCTCCCTTTCCTTCAGAAGCTGCAGAAATGTGAGTTGAACCCCATAAAATGGGGCTTTTCCTCTTTGCTTTCCCCCCTTTGCAAAAGTAGCTTTGCTTTTCCCCTTTGCAAAAAAAGCTGCAAAACGTTTAGCTTATCCTCAAAAAACAAGGGCTTTTAGAGGAAGAAAACCTCTTTGCTTTTCCCCCTTTGCAAAAGGAGCTTTGCTTTTCTCCCTTTGCCAAAAAGCTGCAAAACTTTTAGCTGATCCTCAAAAAAAAAAAAAAAAAACCAGGGCTTTTAGAGGAGGAAAACCAGAAAAATATTTTTTTTCTTGTTTCCTCCTCTAAAAATGAGGTGCACCCTATGGTCCGGTGCACCCTATGGAGCAAAAAATACAGTACATTCAAAGCACATTCTTTCCCTTAAAGAATTCTGGGCACTGTAGTTTACCCCTCACAGAGTTAAAATTCTCAGCAACCATTAACCAACTACAATTCCCAGAATTCTCAGAGAATGGAAATGCATTTTGAATGTGCTATAAATGTATAGTGATGTTAACATTTTTATATTGAAAGCTGCCTTGGGAACTTATGGTGAAGAAATTCAATAAATAACAATAGCAGCCACTACCATCACCACCAAGGCCCTCAGAGATTATTGTTCCCAACAAGGAAAAAAAGGTTTGCAAAGGCGACCCTTTCCTCAGTACCAAACCAAGCATGAAGCAATGAAGTTTCTCCTCCTGGCAAAACAGTAGACATTGCATGCCTTCCCCCCTTCTAAACATAATAAAATCTTAATGCTGTAATATATCCAGCTAGGCAGGTTCAGAGTGTTATATTCCAACTTCAATGTTCTATTTATATACGAGACCACCTTCAAATTTAGCTAAACTGATCTCTCTCTTTTTTATCTCCTCATAGACCACCTGTTTGACAAGTACTCACTACTAATATACTGCGGCTTGTCCAGATTTTTTTAGAATTATTATTATTATTATTAATTGTTATCAGAGCATTTTAAAAAGGTGTCGTTGCTATGCATTTACTATTGGCATTGATAATAACTCCGGTTTAGAGAAAGGAGGTTTGTGGATCACGCTGCCTCAGGCCTTGACTACAAAATGGAGCTCTTGTTGCCTTGAAAGACCAGATAATTTCATTCTGCTTAAGTCAGCAGACGAGCAATATGTGTAATGATCTTCCCTTCAGCCTCCAGGGTCTGTACAACAATGGCTCCTCAAATGGATCAAGGTTGCTGGTTTTCTATATAGGTTTCAAAGTGCAGCTTGGAAATCTGTGTGCAAGAATAGCATAGTAGCTCGAGCTCTAGGAATGACTGGCCTTTGACATGTTTCATTGCTATTCCAAGCAAGCAATACCAAGACTTCAGCTAAAGTCAGTCAAACTGTTTCTTACTTTCACTGAAACTCTGAAGAGATTTCAATGCCCTGAAAGCACAGAACTTAGCTGCTTATTTAAAACACATCCTGCAAGCGTAGTTCCCCATGTCTTGTAGTTTTCCTTGAGTGACAGGCTGGTGCCTATATACTCCTTTTTTTTATTTTTGCAAGTCAAGTGAGTCTTTATTTCTCACTATTTAAGAACCTGTTCCCGCCACTCTGGGACTCTCCCGGCACAACACCTGCAGCAGATCCAGAGATAAGGATTAACGTTTTCAATCCTGCTTGCTTAGTGAGGAACACCAATACGTTATGCTGAATTTGGGAGATCTCTGAAGAATAAGGTGGCAGTGGCAGATAGGGAGAAGACAGGGAAGCGCTTCCAGGACAAATGCTGAATTTGATCAACTGAATTCCACCTTAAGTGTAAGAAATATTTATTGCAAATGAGAAGAGGCTTCCGTTTTGCAATTACAGCTTATGCAGAGGACCCACACCATGGAAAAGAGCTGCAGTGGGGACAGCAAACTTGCTTCACACAAAATAATTCACAGAGGGAGAAATAATCAGAATTCATTGAGTAGGTACAGAACGTCATTAGCATCAGAAGTCTTTACTGCACATAGAAGGGCCGAAACAGGAAAGAAGCTAGACTGTGGCAACAATACTCATATGGTGCCTGAAAATGTATTATGATGTAAGGTTTCATTGCCTAGAGCAGGGGTCCCCAAACTAAGGCCCAGGAGCTGGATGCGGCCCAATCGCCTTCTAAATGCGGCCCGCTGACGGTCCGAGAATCAGCATGTTTTTACATGAGTAGAATGTGTCCTTTTATTTAAAATGCATCTCTGGGTTATTTGTGGGGCCTGCCTGGTGTTTTTACATGAGTAGAATGTGTGCTTTTATTTAAAATGCATCTCTGGGTTATTTGTGGGTCATAGGAATTCGTTCATATTTTTTTTCAAAATATAGTCTGCCCCCCCACAAGGTCTGAGGAACTGTGGACCCGGCCCCCTGCTGAAAAAGTTTGCTGACCCCTGGCCTAGAGTCTCCACCAGATGTTGCAGAAGTGTTTATAAATGCCTGCACAGAGAGAAAAGCTGTCAACTGTGAGATCTGATGGAACTGAACTGCCCAAAGTACGATGTATGACAACTAGGTTTAAGCTTAGATTTATGCAAATAAATATATGACCATTCACAACAGCAATAATTCACTATAAAAAGAAGATTAAATTCCTAGCAGTGCTAGTGCCTGAGGCCGTCTCCTATTCTGCCTAACGTTTGGGCTGGCCCTAGTTGTAATTTGACAATTTTACATTGGAGTTTCTTTTTTGAGTTGCTTTGATCAAGAATGGCTACCTCCAGCTCAGCAACAAAGAGGCTAAGGGATCACCTCTCCCCATATGAACTGACCTAGACCCTGTGATCAGCAGCTGAGTCCCTTCTTTGTGTACGTCCTTCAGAAGAGATCCAGAGGATGGGAACATGAGGAGGGGCCTTTTCTGTGGTGGCTCCCCATTTGTGGAATGCTCTCCCCAGGGAGGCTTGCCTGGCGCTTCCATTACATATCCTTAGGCACCAAGCAAAAGCAATTCTCAGGCCTTTGGCTAATTCAATCTGTGGCCTTTTAAAGTGGGGGTGGGGTGGGGTATTGTTTTTGTTTGTTATTATGAAATGCATTACAGTGGTACCTCGCTAGATGAATGCCTCGCTAGACGAAAAACTCGCTAGACGAAAGGCATTCACTAACGAAAGGGTGACTCGCAAGACGAATTTCCCTATGGGCTTGCCTCGCAAGACGAAAATTTCAATGCATTCCTATGGGAATTAAATTCCTATGCATTCCTATGCATTCCTATGGTCGTGCTTCGCAAGACGAATTTTTCGCAATACGAAACGACTCGCAGAACGAATTAATTTCATCTTGCGAGGCACCACTGTATTGCGCTTTTGTATTGTAAACTGCCCTGTGATTTTTGGGTGAAAGGCAGTACAGAAAACAAACAAACAAACAAATAAGAGAGCAAGAGAGAGAATTTAGATATAAACACTTGTTGTTCAGTCGTTCAGTCGTGTCCGACTCTTCGTGACCCCATGGACCAGAGCACGCCAGGCACGCCTATCCTTCACTGCCTCTCGCAGTTTGGCCAAACTCATGTTAGTAGCTTCGAGAACACTGTCCAACCATCTCATCCTCTGTCGTCCCTTTCTCCTTGTGCCCTCCATCTTTCCCAACATCAGGGTCCACTAAGACTAGTAAAATGCTCATCATATTAGGTGGGGTCCCTTGCTTTTTTAGCATGCAAGTAGGTTTGAGTTGAGAGTGGGGTTGGCATATGAACAAGTGGCAAATAGGTTAACAGTTTGGATACAATACCACTAAGTGCATGACCTATTCAATGAGGACAAAAGGAAGTATGGATTTGAGAACAATAAATCTAAATTTCAAATGGAGTTATTAGAAGGGAAAGGAAAACTTTGGTCAAAAATGTATAACTATTTGTTAGAATGATATATTAAAGGTGAGGAGGTGAAAGATGAATATGATAAAGTGGGCAATTGATTTGGGACATAATATCCAGTTTGAAACGGGGTCTAAATTATGGAATCAAAATATAAAATTCACAGCACACACGATTCTGAAGGAAAATATCATTAAAATGATGTATCGTTGGTATCTGACTCCGGTCAAACTAGCGAAAATGTATAGAATGAACAATAAGAAATGCTGGAAATGTAAGGCAAAGGATGGAGATTTTTATCACATGTGGTGGGTCTGTGATAAGGTCAAAATTTATTGGGAGTCGATATAAAATGAATTTAAAAAAAATTGTTACAACATACGTTCCCCCCAAAAAACCAGAAGAATTTTTGCTTGGACTGGTAGGAGAAAAGATGGTTAGAAGTGACCAAAGACTTTTTCTATATGCCACCACAGCAGCCAGAAATTTATTAGCGCAAAAATGGAAATCAACGGACTTACCAACGATCGAGGAATGGAGAATAAAACTGATCGAGTATTCAGAGTTGGCAAAACTGACTGGCAGAATAAGGAACCAAAGCGACCAGAAGTTCCGATTGGACTGGAGTAAATTTATTGAGTATTTAAAAACTTAATTGTGAAAACGTGAAGACACTGACAGGTTTGATATAACACTTGCAACGTAATAGAAGGGGTCTCTGACCAAAAAACTAATTAATTTTATAATTATGTAAAAGGCAGGGACAGATCTAGGAAAGCTGATAAATGAAGGAAAAATTTGAAAACCAGAGTTGGGAAGTCACAAGCTCGGCGGAGTATTTGTATTGATTGGTAGAAATATATGTTATCAAGAGTGTTTCTCTATGACATTCTGAAAATAAAAATATATTTGGAAAAGAAAGAGAGTGGGGTTAGCATAATGGCTCCTAATATCATAACAAGCACCTATCTTTCCTTGAGCTACTGCTCTTAACCTGCACTTTCAATGACTACAAGATGAGCAGGCCTTGAATCAGGTGAGCACGCACTACACATGACTTACCGGTATCTGTTGTTGTGTTGTCTGCTTCCCTCTACCCCCCACCAGCCATATTTTCACTTTGTCCTCCCTCAATAAATAAGGGGCAATTCTATAGCAAGGAGTCCAGAGCACCCGGAAAATATGCAATCAGCCCTGGGAAGTTCCTCTGGTAGTTTAATAATTTGCAGAAACACTGTTTCTTACTTCCATCAAAATGTATCAGAAGTTTTGCCACAAGGAACTGGAAAAAAGGTTCTTTTGGACACTTGAAGATAACAATACATAAATGAATTGCTACACTGGACTTCCTGAGTGAAAAAATATGAATCCTGAGTGACTGCCTAGTAAACGACTTTTCCATATTTCTGTTGTACTTTGCTCTTGAAATTGTTTTTGTGCGTCTTTGGACCATAATAAAGAATGTGTTTGTGAATTCTGGGTGCCCAGGAAGAAAATCTAGCAGAATGGGAAAAGGCTGGATATTTCTGGAGTGTAAAGGTGAAATATTTTGAATAATTGATATACAAATAATTGGCAGATAGAAAACCTCTCTTTTCTTTTAATTTCCTTCCTCCTTTGCTTTCTTTATGACTGTTGATTTTTAATAGTACTCTATTAACGTTATACATATGTTTTGATTTCTGAAGATAAAATTTGGATAAATGAAGATACATATAGAGAGATCATGGATAGAAGAGAGGAACTTGAGTGAGAGACAGGCTGGAGTGGGTTAACTCCCTTTGAGATATCACCTTGACATCAGCACATTTGCTATGAGATCCTTGACTGGTTGGGATCACCTCCTCAGAAAGAAAAATTATATAAATGCCACTAAATAGAAGTCTATTGGGCAAGGATGTTGCAGATCAGGAGGCAATGCAGACAGTGAACAAGATGAGCAAGGAAGGGGAACTTTGGAAATACCCCCAAATGTTTGCTCTGTTCCCAATAATGAAATGCACAAATATTCAATGCACCCTTAGTTTCCATCTCAGCAAAACCTCTTAAACAGGCTATCCAACCATGTGATGTTTTGATTTCCCCCCTCTTCTCCAGTTTCTGAAGGCCAGCTTCAATGAGCTCAATTTGAGAGGAACGGGGAGTATATAAAGGCTTTTATTCACAATACTGTTTATCTGCTGGATAATCACACTGACACATGGCAAAATGAATCTTAACATTGACTAAGGCAAACTGATACATATTCAGTGCAAAATGTATTTTAAAAAAGCAAGCATGTAATAAATAAGAGCTGCCTGTATCTAAAGGGCTCTGAAAAAGAATGTTGGTAATTATGAGCCCCTTTATAAATACAGAAGACAATGTGGTGGAGCCATTTCCAATTTGTGAAATTGCTAGGATTTACACAGAGACTCACAGGCAATAAATCTGAGGAAATTGCATGATCGCAGAGTTCTCCGCTTCTGTTTCACTTGGAACACTCTTTTATGCCCTGTTTATAAAATATAATGGTAACAGAATTTGCATTAATTCAAACAGGTGAAAAAGCCTCAGTTATGGCAGACTTATGTGTTGCTTATAATACCCTTAAATAAAACGCTACAATTACAGAACAATATAAAACGTTCAGCATCCTAGGTAAGAAATCTCTTCCCTCAGAAACAGCTGAAGAATCCATGGAGTTTAATGGAGTCAAATGACAAAGGTTAAAGTACTAAAATGGATACAATAAACCCAGAAGATAAAATGTAGATATATTTTCTGAATATGGAAAGTTGGGCAGCAATTCTGAGGAAGTACTGGGACCTTAAATCGTATACTGTCAGCCCAATCTATTACAATATTTTCAGTTCAGCACACCTGATGCCAAAGCACTCATAGAAACAGCAGTAAATATTGTAGGAAGATTTTTATATGGGCAACAAAGGTTTGAAAGAGACATATCAGACAAAGCCTTGGAGGCTACAAAAACCACATGGATTTAATTGAAAAATAAAGTTCTTTATTAAATATGAAAATGGACTACAGCGGAAATCCTATGCAGACTTTATCTGGGAGTAAGCATCATGGAACACAGGGGGACTGACTTCTGGGTAAACACACAAAAGGTGATGCTGTAATTATAACACAGTAAAAGGTAAAGGTAAACGTACCCCTGACCATTAGGTCCAGTCGCAGACGACTCTGGGGTTGCGGCGGTCTTCTCGCGTTACTGGCCGAGGGAGCCAGTTTACAGCTTCTGGGTCATGTGACCAGCATGACTAAGCTGCTTCTGGCAAACCAGAGCAGTGAATGAAAACACCGTTTACCTTCCCGCCGGAGTGGTACCTATTTATCTACTTGCACTTTGATGTGCTTTCGAACTGCTAGGTGGGCAGGAGCAGGGACCAAACAACGGGAGCTCACCCCGTCGTGGGGAATCGAACCGCCGGCCTTCTGATCAGCAAGCCCTAGGCTCTGTGGTTTAGACCACAGCGCCACCCGCGTCCCTTTATACCACAGTACATTAGTCCTAATCTAGTGACACAATTGTGCAGCTGCCAGGACTGCACATGAGGAGTACTTTTAGAAAGCATCAGTTATGCCAAATAGCTGTTTGGAAGGGAGGAGAGAGGGGGGGGGACAGAATTCAGCTCCCCCTCCCAAACAGCTGATCACACATAAATTTTCTTCTAGCCTGTCTATGCTTGCAGCTTCTGCAAGCTAGATTTGTGGGAAGTCCATGGCCTGCTGGCAGGGATTTTGTTCTTTCTCAGGTTTGCAAGACCAGGAGCATTTCCCACCTTTTTACATGAGCATTTGCAAGAGATATGCTTGTGGGAAGCTCTTTCCATGCATTGCCAGGCCATACCTAGACAGGGACAATTATACTTGCAGCATATTCAAAATATGGAAATTTCCAATGGAGTTTATTTAAAAAAGCAAAAAAACACTTTCCTTGTGGAATGCAAAGAATCCTGAATATTTTGAAAACCACAAACATCAAACAGGATACAACATTTTACTAGAGTGGCTACTTTACCTATAAACATCTACAATGTACCTATCCAGTCATTCATTTAAAATCTTTTCTGGAGCTTTAGATGGCAAAAACCCAGCAAGAACCCTTCTAAAAATCCCTACAAGCTCATGATACAAAACCAGAGCCATAAAAAATAACTTTGTAGTAAAAGAACGATAACAACAAAACAACCATCATATTATTTGGGTTCTCTGGTGACATCAGGAGTGTGTGTGTGTGTGTGTGTGTGTGTGTGTGTGTGTGTGTGTGTATATATATATATATATATATATATATATATATATATATATATATTCCACCACATTTCAATCAAAAGTAGAACCCCATTAACCTCAGTGATATTAATGAGGCTTCTCCCTTAACCAGTTCAGCCTAGGAGAGAAATCCTATAGGAAGATCTGTTTCTATGAGTGCGTTAGGAACATGTGGGGAGCCTAATTTGGTGTCAGGTTTTAAAACTCTCCAAGACAGGGCACAGCTAGGGGTCTGGATCTGGCACAGGCAGATCAAATCTCCAAGGGCAAGGGGAAAATATATTTTTGAAGCTGGGCTGGCAGCCAGGCAGGTTCCAGCTCAAGCAGGTAAGGAAAGGAAGATTAAGCCATGCAGTCTGCATGACTACAGAGCTGGACATATGCTTCAGACTGAGGGCTCCACAATTGCACAGTCAAGAAATGGTTCCTCATCTCACCTGTTTGGGCTAAAGGTGTGCCATTTACACCACTTTTGTGGGACCATTTGTGTGGGATATTCAGGGAATTGCAGCCAGAGATGGGCAAAGCAGAGGGATTCTTTCTTTCTTTTGCATACAAAAAAAGCCACGTAGTGGTAACTTTTAAAGGAAAGGAAAGTAAAAAGTAAAAGTAAGGAAAATATGCAGCTACCTCGCAATTAGGGTGAAGATCCCCTCCCTGCAAATCAGTCTTCGATGGGATTTTTGTCCAACTGCACAAAAGCCTCCCAATAGTTGAGCTGAAATTTTTTGGCTGGGCTAATGAGCTGCAGTACCTTCTTTTTTATTATATAGGTAGAGCTGCATTGGACAGTGTTCTCGAAGCTACTAGCATGAGTTTGGCCAAACTGCGAGAGGCAGTGAAGGATAGGCGTGCCTGGCGTGCTCTGGTCCATGGGGTCATGAAGAGTCGGACACGACTGAACGACTGAACAACAACAAACGTAAATGCTAGAGAAGACTCCTTGGGAAAGACCCTGATGCTGGGAAAGATTGAGGGCACAAGGAGAAGGGGACAACAGAGGATGAGATGGTTGGACAGTGTTCTCGAAGCTACTAACATGAGTTTGGCCAAACTGCGAGAGGCAGTGAAGGATAGGCGTGCCTGGCGTGCTCTGGTCCATGGGGTCACGAAGAGTCGGACACGACTGAACGACGGAACAACAACAAAAGTAAATGCTAGAGAAGACTCCTTGGGAAAGACCCTGATGCTGGGAAAGATTGAGGGCACAAGGAGAAGGGGACAACAGAGGATGAGATGGTTGGACAGTGTTCTCGAAGCTACTAACATGAGTTTGGCCAAACTATGAGAGGCAGTGAAGGATAGGTGTGCCTGGCATGCTCTGGTCCATGGGGTCACGAAGAGTCGGACATGACTGAACGACTGAACAACAACAACAGAGCTGCATTGTGGGAAACATGAAGCCAGTACTCCTCCAGCACATGGAAGCTGTTTTGGTGCTTTATGGCAGAAATCACATGGGTTCTGCAGAATAAACCCCCATTTGGAATCCCTTGGCACCTTAAAGTTGGTTCTTTGTCAGGAGGGCCCAGAATGCTCCATTTTGTCACACAGATGCAGTAATCTCCCGTCCCTTTTGATTCTAGTATGATTTGGACGGTCCCTGCAGGGCCACCATTCCACTTATCATTTCTTACCAAGTAAACACACTGTGCTAATATATCACCCTGCATAGTGTGGCACACATTTTACTTGAAAAGGGGTAAAATTGATGTGCGTGCGCACTGAACTTGACAAGAAAAACCAGCTTACCTCATTGGTAGCATTAAATGTTAACTTCCAGGTTTGATAAATTGAAGATGGATTTCTGCTTAAATAAATGAATAGCAATTATATTCTCAAAGAGAGAGAAAATATATTATTTTGCTGCTTAAAATAAAATATAAAAATTCAATCTCAACTTGAAAACCCAAGCTTCTATTTCGTATTCTAAGGCTTTCTAAAACATGTTTGTTTGATACAAGTAATTATGTGAACACAGAGACTGATGGACCTAGTAGGGGAACATTTCTAGACAGTAATACTTCAACTGACGTCATATGGGAATGCCTCAAAGAGTACAGTGGTACCTCGAGTTACAAATGCTTTAGGTTACAAACTCCGCTAACCTGGAAGAGTTACCTCGAGTTGATAACTTTGCCCCAGGATGAGAACAGAAATAATGTTCCAGCAGCGCAGCGGCAGCAAGAGGCCCAATTAGCGAAATCACGTTAAGAACAGTTTCAGATTAAGAACGGACCTCTGGAATGAATTGAGTTCGCAACCAGGGGCGTAGCAAGGTAAATTGGTACCCGGGGGCAATTTTTTGTCACCCCCCCCAGGCATGGGAAGGTCAGGTGGTACCCAGTGCGGAAAATTTCCTGTCAACCCCCCCCATTGATCCCCCCCGCAAAAATGGTTTTACATTATTGCATATTTTCTTACAAAGGAATAATAACAAGTAATAATAAAAAAACCCTTTTATCTATATCCCGCCCTCCCCGGCCGAAGTCGGGCTCAGGGTGGCTAACATCAGATACATAACATTGGTATAAAATCAAACAATAATTAAATTACCTCCTAAAAACATCTCAAAATCAAATTAAAGTCTAATTAGATGGCTTTCCACAGGGTTAGGGTTGCGAACAGTAAGTGCTCCACTGAACTGAAATTTCAGCCTTCATGACATAGGAAAACAGCCAAGTAAACAGCTATTTTGGTGGAGGAGGATCAAGATATTAACCAATATGCATGAAATTTCATATATAGCTATATAATCCCTAGTATAGTAAGATAAGACCTTCGGAGCAGGCATTAATAATAATAATAATAATAATAATAATAATAATAATAATAATAATAATAAATTGTTCCTTGATAATTTGTCACGCCCTCCATTATGGAATACGGGGCGGCCTGCCCCCCTTGCTATGCCCCTTTTCGCAACTAGAGGTGCCACTGTATATATTATTACAAAAAATATACTAGTTCAGTTATAGCTTTTTCCAACGGGGTTTGGGAACTGTAGTTTAGCATGAGCACTGAGAGCTTTTGCTGGAGATCTGTTGCACAGATGATCGTTTTCAGGGATTCCTGGGGAGTGTGGACAAATATTGACTCTGGTTGAAGGTGTCTGGAGTGTAGATACACCTTTGGATTCAGAGAGCCTCACTTCTGGTTCCATTTCACTTAATTCCACAGGTTATCTACTGATGTCGATCTATAACCTACTGCTCTCCCCCCAAAAGCAGGTAACAAGGTTAAAATAATCAACGTGTGAGAAGACCCATGACTGCATAATTGGCCAGATCAAGATAACATGCATAGGGGGTAATCCTTTCATTGCAGTCATATTCATACTTAATTGGGGGGGGGGGGAGTGAAGTTGCCACATTACCATTCCCATGCTGCAAGACAGGACACATTTATAATATTTTGTTGACTCCACCGAGTAGATTATATGGAATAAAAGAAGAGAGTCCAATTGCTGATAGCAACATAGACGGGGAAAAGCTTAGATCCCCATACATCTCCACCCAAACAACAGATTCTAATTCTTTTCTAAAAAAAATATTGTTGTTCAGTTTTTCCAAATTACAAAAATGGTTGGCGGGAACAGGAAAAATAAAACATGCAACAGAATCTAATTAACGCATTCTGAGATTATTCTCCCATATTTTTACCGTTCTGAAGAACAGATGATATTGTCATAGCAAATACATGTGTGCATCATTAAAAGTATATTCATTCAATCCTGTTGAATATCTGATAGAAGATATCATTTTTATTCCCACTTTTCATTTCCCGAGACCCAGCACTGTAACATGGAATTCTACTCCCACAGTTACTACAACAGCCCCTGTTGTACCTTAAGGACTGTCACATGGAAGATGGAACAAGATTGCTTTCTCCTGCTCTGGAGGATAGGACGCAAGCCAATGGATTTAGGTATGCCATCTGGGGGAGACTGGTATGTAATATAGTAACCTGTATAAGTGAACAATATTATTGTTTTGGTCAGTACAGAAATGGGGGTGTGAATGGACAGGATTTTATCTTGTAACTTCTACAGACCAATCCTGCTTCTTTTTACCTGGGGGATGATGCCCTTTTCTCTCAGTCCAGCATAAAATAGCTATGAGCCATGTGAATTCAGAGAATCCATTATCTTCATGCAAAGAGACATGGTATGTATAATCTTCTTCATGATGTAGTTCCTCTGTCCAGACATGAGTTAGAATTTCGTGAGTTGGAATCCAAACGAAGCCATTGTAGTTAGCTCTTAATTCCAACATGTACATGCCCTTTCATAGTCACCTAGGATTAATAACATTACAATTTGGTTTTCACTGTCAGAAGAAATTATCGTTTTGATGATTATCTGGCTTGGTTCCAACTGGTCAGAGTTGGTTATGGTTGCAGAAACACAACCACAGGTTCAATTGTTTCTTAAAGAAGGTTCATTAGATGAAGGTGTGTTCATCGTGATTTCTGGTTCTGCTTTCGATTTATTTCTCTTTTTCCACCTTCAGGGTTCTGCAGTATTTTTTTGCAATGATACACAAACACTCGAAGACGTACAAGCACATTACATTAGTAGCACACAGCTCATCAGATTAAAAATTAAGCAACCGCCACTGCTGCTACTGTCAGAGGCTGTGAAACACCTTTGAATTCCACCATAATTCCACTTGATGTCATCAGCACAGCAACGAGGTGAGTATGTGTATAGGAGACAAAACAAAAACTAATTTAGAACAAAACAAACCTGTTCTCGTGAGCTCAAATTTAATTCTCCATAGGCAGAATGACAGTGCAGTGCATTGCTGGCTCAGCTAATCAAAAGGAGAGTTGTCGCATCAATGCCTGAACTTCTGTGGTACTAAATCAAAGAATGAGAGACAGGAGCAACAAAGAAGGTTTGTACGTGAATGCTTCCCCTCTCCCACCATACATTTATTTTATACTTTTTTTCTTATTCTCTATTCTTCTATCATACTTTTTAAAAATTGCTAAATCTATTGACTCCAACAGGACATGCTGGTTCGCATGTGTAAACATTTTTTTTTTTAAATGGCGCCTGTTGTTGGAATAATTTAATTTAAAGCACTTTGTGAGGTCCAACTGGAAAGCAGTTTAAAAATACTAGGGTTGTACACCAGCTCTGGTCAAATTCCTGATCCCAAACTGAATCAGACTGGTTACAGGTAGGTAGCCATGTTGGTCTGCCATAGTCAAAACAAAATAAAAAATAAAAAAATCCTTCCAGTAGCATCTTAGAGACCAACTAAGTTTGTTCTTGGTATGAGCTTTCGTGTGCATGCACACTTCTTCAGATACGTGTGGATGCACACTTCTTCAGTTATTTTTTATTTTTTATTTTGTTTTGAATCAGACTTATTTGGGTAAACCTGGGATTGGGCTGAAGGAAGTTAAGGCAGCCCCAGATTGGACTGAGAGACCACATCTTTGTTTGAAACTCTGTCCTGCCATGAAATGCCCAAAATCTTTCTGATGCAGCACATGTCGAAGCATTGCTCCTGACACTTGTAAGTTGTCATCAAATCATTTCCATAAAGCTATAAGTGCTATAAGGAGACATGAACATGCTACATTGAGATATGAAAGTTCTTTATTGACCATGCATGTGGAAATAAGAGGAGGGGGGCATGTGGCCCTTCAAATATTGTCCCATCAGCTCCAGCCACCATTGTGGTTGCAGAACTTCTGGATGGCTACAGTTTCTCCACCCTTGTTGTAGAGGGAGACGTGCAGACATGGGAAACTACTGGTGGTAGTTTAAAATCAGAGTATGAATGTGAATGTTTTAGTTGATAAGAATAAGTTTTATGATATAAGATTTGTTTATAATAAATGTAAGATTAAGATTAGGCATAAGGTTTTGGATTTTATAATGACATAAAGTTACTAAAAGAAGAATTGAAATGAACGTATAAGAGAGGGCGAGAGGAGGTCCCAAGTAAGATTTGAAAGAAGATAAGGATTTTTAAAAAATTGTGTTGTTTTTATGTGTTGGTGTATTGTGTTATGTATGGGATGTGGGTATTTGTATTTGGTTAATTTGGAAAATCTAATAAATTCTTATTTTATTTTATTTTTTTTAAAAAATCAGAGTATCGGGGCAACTTTCTTTCTCTTCAGGTGTATCCTGGAAGTCGAGCCGAAAGCAACAGATGTCAAGACCCTCAACTACTGTTAAAGAACTGTAGGCAATGACATAGTGCTACTGCCAGCTTCTGTTGTTGAGATATATTTCCATCCAACAGGACAGTCAACCTGTCTCTAATGACAATAGACAGGGTAAGGATAAGATCTTTCCTTGTTTGGGTTCAGTGCCTGTGCTCAACAGAACAGGGATTTGAACCCTGGTCTCCTGAGACCTGCATTACACTGGCTAGATTTAAACTAGGGCCCACTGCTTGTTCTCTTACCACTACACTGTCTAAGCCTGCTGTGATTTTGTTTTTTGGTCTTCTGGTCACACAGATCCTCTAATTGTTGTCCTCAGTGGTTAAAATGTCCCTCATCATTCCATGACATCACAGCAGCTTAGCTAACACTTGGTGGCAAATTATGCAGATTGGTAGCAGTTGATTAGCCTGTGACTATATAAAGACTCGCCATGATAAAAAAAGGTAAAGGACCTCTGACAGTTAAGTCCAGTTGTGGATGACTCTGCGGTTGCGGTGCTCATCTCGCTTTACTGGCCGAGGGAGCCGACATTTGTCGCAGACAGTTTTTCTGGGTCGTGTGGCACAAAATGATTGTATGTGGAAGATTGGAATAAACAAGCATAGATTCTGTAGTGTAACCCTCTAGATATACAAGTTCTTCCTTACTATGGTTTGCTCAGCTCAGGGCACTGATATGTCCTGCAAAGTGGTCTTCTCTTGCTCCTTGGGACATGTTCAACAGCTTGGAGTACCGGTATGTCAGTGGCTACCTTGCCCACAAAAGATGAGTTTAACATTCAACTTCTTGACAAAGGAATTGGAAGGGGGCAGTTAGAAAGAACAGAAAGCAGGAAGAAAGGACAAAGAACACTGGCAGATCATTCACAAATGAATTGCTTGGCCCCCACCAGCTTCAAGCAGCAGCATGGCTAGCTCCATCTTGTCAGAAGGCTGCCTGAGTTGAAGCTTTGTCCCTCGTTAGCTCATATAGTATATGAGTATATAGGGCAGGAGAATACAAGTTTGCTCCATCTTCCATGTGACAGCCCTTTGGATATTTGAAGGTGGCTTTTGTATCTCCTCTCAGTCTTTTCTTTTGTGGGCTAAACAGACCCAACTCCCTCAACTATTCCTTATAAGTCTTGGTTTGCAGACCCGTACAAACACTCATCATTGTTTGTTTGTTTGTTTGCATGCAACCCCGGAACGCAAATTTCTCTGGGTAGTTACAGGTAGGTAGCCGTGTTGGTCTGCCATAGTCAAAACAAAATAAAAAATAAAAAAATTCCTTCCAGTAGCACCTTAGAGACCAACTAAGTTTGTTCTTGGTATGAGCTTTCCTGTGCATACACACTTCTTCAGATACACTGAAACAGAAGTCACCAGACCCTTATATATAGTGAGAGAGTGGGGAGGGGTATTACTCAGAAGGGTGGTGGGAATTGGTGATCGGCTGATAGGTGTGGAAAACCTATATAGCTCATATAGTGAAAGAGCTCAGCACTCCGTCCTTTAAAAATCAAGGAGCCATGGGTAAGCAAACTCACAAACAAAAGTCATCAGCAAATTACTTCTCTAAATACAGAAATCAGGTTCTGGGTGTGGTAACAAAAGAAGCACATGCTGTAAATGAACAAGACACAAATAAGCCTGCATTGAAGATGGCAAAAGCCTCTAAATACAGTCTTCTGCCTGTGTTTTAGAAATGAACAGAAACCTAATTAAACTCTAATCTGCTGTCTAGACAGATATTTGCCCATCCAGACACATATGCTGTAGAACCAAACAAGTTTAAGAAAGCTTGAGAATTGTTTCCAGCTCCTCCACTGCTCCTCTTTTGCTGTCCTCTTGCTGAGATCACCGGCTCTCCTTGGCTCTGAGGTATGTCCCCCAATCCATCACCTCCACTGAGAAGAACTCCATGTAGAGCAGAAAGTGAGCAATCCACAATAGCAGCAGGAGTTCAGAAGCTCCAAGAGACATCTGGTTGGCCGCCATGGGGAGCAGGGGGTAATCATAGAATCATAGAGTTGGAAGAGACCACAAGGGCCATCCAGTCCAACCCCCTGCCAAGCAGGAAACACCATCAAAGCATTCCTGACAGATGGCTGTCAAGCCTCTGCTTAAAGACCTCCAAAGAAGTAGACTCCACCATGCTCCTTGGCAGCAAATTCCACTGTTGAACAGCTCTTACTGTCAGGAAGTTCTTCCTAATGTTTAGGTAGAATCTTCTTTCTTGTAGTTTGAATCCATTACTCCATGTCCACTTCTCTGGAGCAGCAGAAAACAACCTTTCTCCCTCCTCTATATGACATCCTTTTATATATTTGAACATGGCTATCATATCACCCCTTAACCTTCTCTTCTCCAGGCTAATAGGGAACCTCGATTAGCCTTGATCTGATCCAGAAAGGTAATTATTTTCTTCTTCTTTGTTTGAAACAGTGAAGAACCATAGTGGCAAACCAAGAACCCATTAGGGAATATGGAGAAGAAAGAATAATGGATGGCTGCCCAAGGACTAGGAAAATGTATAATGGAAGGGGGTGGCCTCTAGGGGCAGGAGGACAGAGTGAATGAAAGGTTGAGGGAAGGAAGAGAGAACACCAGTGCTTTTTTTCTTAAAAAAAAAATGTTTAGACGTACTCTCATTTTCCTGCTCATATTGAAATACTGCCCCTCAATGAGGCCAAACTTAGATTCACAAAATGTTTAGGGGTATGTGTCGTCGTCCCCTGCGTCCCCCCAGAAAAAAGCACTGGAGAACACCATCTCCATGGGTGTGAACCCTAAGGTCATTCGATCAGTTCTGTATTCAAACACTGTTGGTTGGTCACCAACTCACTGCATTTGGCTAGAATTCATAGAATCATAGAATTATAGAGCTGGAAGGGACCACGAGGGTAATTTAGTCCAACTCCCTGCAGTGCTTGAACCCATGATCCTCAGATCAAGTGTCTCATGCTCTACTGACTGTTTTAACTTTTTTAAAAAGTACTCCCTGGAGCCACAGATAGATTTTGTCAGTGTGACGTGATTCAGGATATGGGTATTGTTGTGGCCAACCATCTGTGCCCAAACGTTTGAAGACTTTTATGGTGCTTCAGTACCTGCAAAACCTGTTCGGCCAAAAGTGAGGCAAGAGAAGAACACAAAACCTTGCTGTGTCCCACCTCCCCCACTCCAAGTAAAGTGATGTGGGCAACCTCCAGGAAGAGGGCCTTCCTCATTGTGGCATTCAGATTACGGATAAGGCTTCTCAGGGAAACTCACCTAGCATCTTCTCTGTGGTCTTCCTAGACTTAAAGACTTTTCTGTTCACCCAGGCTGTTTAAATAACTGAAGTAACCCAGGTTTCTGTTGTTTATTTTTTTTAAAAAATTAAGGATGTGCAGCAAGTTCTGATGATGTACTTATGTGCCGCCTTTTAATTATTTTATGTTTATCTTTTTGTTCAGTTACCTTCCACTTATTTTTTACAACCTACCCAGAGAAATTTGTGTTGTGGGGTTGCATGCAAATAAATAAATAAACAACGGCGAGTGTTTGTAAGGGACCAAGACTTATGAGAAATAGTTGAGGGAGTTGGGTATGTTTAGCCCAGAAAAGAAAAGACTGAGAGGAGATACAACAGCCACCTTCAAATATCCAAAGGGCTGTCACATGGAAGATGGAGCAAACTTGTATTCTCCTGCCACGGAGGGTAGGACCCAAACTAATGGCTTCAAGTTATAAGAAAGGAGGTTCCCACTAAACATCAGGAAGAACTTTCTGATGGTAAGAGCTGTTTGACAGTGGAATGGACTTGCTTGGAAGGTAGAGGAATCTCCTTCCTTGGAGGTTTTTGTGAGATGTAAACACAGAGCAGTCAAAAACAACAAGAAGTGTGCATGCACATGAAAGCTCATACCAAGAACAAACTGAGTTGGTCTCTAAGGTGCTACTGGAAAGAATTTTCTATTTTGTTTCAACATTGCTAGAGTGGACATGAAGTTGTCTCAGTCCTCCAGCCTTAACTTCCTGTTTACCTGGACTGAGACAACTTCCTCTATGTAACTGGAGATGGGTGTGGTTTCACCTGGGGAGGTTTACACAAAACCACAGGAACCAAACCCCATCTTTCTTTTTGGATTTGCTTCTTCAAGGAAGAGCATCTCAGGGACAGATTGCCCTCTTGGCTTCCAGCCAAGAGAGGCCTAGTGAAGCCTGCTTCTTTATGGAGTTAGCTTCTACATGTAAATACATTTATCTAAGCCAGCCTGCCTTTCTGAGACTGTATTGTAACTCAGGATGACTGTAAGTAAATTCTTTTTATACTTTTAAAGAGAAGTGTTGTGTCTTTACTTTTAAGAGGGAAGAAGGGGAATATACCAGGAATATAAATTCTTCTAGAGGCTTTAGCAAGCCTGTGCAACCGTTTTCTGCTGTGTTTTAAAAGGGAATGTAACTCTGCTAAGTTTGGAGCTTCTTAACACAAGCTGGGATGAGATATATAAGTTAATATATACTCATCCACACTCCTAAGCATTCCCACAGTTTTTAAGCAGAGGTTGGATGGCTGTCTGCTTTAGTTGAGAGGGTTGAACTAGATGACCCTCGGGGTCCCATCCAACTCTACAATTCTATGATACTATGAGTGCAAAACAATGGGAAATATGAGCATCAGAGGAACTTGCTGGATCAGGCCGATGGCCCATCTAGTCCACCATCCTGCTCTCACAGTGGCCAACCAGATGCCTGTGGGAAACCAGCAAGCCAGATCTGAGCACAAGACCCCTCTCCCTTCCTATGGTCTCCAGCAATAGGTATTTGGGCATATTGCTGCCTCCAGCTGTGGAGGCAGAACACAGCCAGCATGATAATGCCTTTGTCAGGGGTAGATATCAGAATATTCCCAGAAACAAGAGATACTACAGATGTTCCCTGAATGTCCCGGACACTGTAGAGCATAGTCTGTTTTATTGTCCACTACACAGTACGCTGCGTGACCGCATGTTGTCCCCCCCTTTTGGATGGTTTGAAACTGCAGCATGGTGGAAGTGTTGGATTCTGTCTCTCTGACATTGACCAAGGGGTGACTGCGGGGGTAGCCGAGTTTTTGGCAGCAGTGCTTCAAAGAGCACTTTAACAGGAGGAAATTTTAGATTTTACTTACACACACATACAATCAGCCTATGAGTTTAATTGTTGTTTCTTTGTGTATATATATTTTAAAGTTCCTGTATGTGATTCTTTCTCTCGCGATTTTACATGTAAATGCCTAATAAAGGTTTGATAAGTTTAGTAGATAATGCCTTTTACCATACCAATCCTTTATCACTTTTGGAATGGTCTTTTTGGACACCCAGCCACCTGCACAAAGAATCAAACGCTTATTTGGAGTAGATGTGAAAGCCGGATGCCAACCAGCACCACGTGGTACGATTGGTATGCATGCCTTAGCAATGTATTCCAGTACCTGTGTGACCGGGCAGCACTAGAAGGTGGATGAAATGTTAAAAGTGGCCTTGTGAGACCGGCAAGTTGTCAAGAGCTGTAAAATGTAGATGCCAACAGCGATGAACTGATACAGACCTGCAAGGTCAGCTACCTCTTGCTTTTTTCAAAAAAAAGGGGGAAGAAAAAGAATTGACTGATGTCAAGACTGGTTAAGGTTAAGCTCTGAGAGGAGACTCTCTTCTTTTAAGTTAGCCATGTCCAACATTTGTCATTAATATGTCTGGCAACCTGATCCCATGGATCATCTTTTGCAGCAATGAAGTGCGCCACTGAAGTGGCAGCACGAGCTTATTCAAAGATGGGTGAATCGTGGGTGGGCGGCGGAGCTGCCGGTCAGACCCTAGTCTAGGGACACCAATTTTGCCTTTGTTTTGATGCTGTGAGCAGAGGGGCAAATGGCTGGGAGTGCAATAGGATAGCCTGAGCACAGCAGCCCTTGAAATTGACCTGTTCAACTACTTATTGTGTATGGATGGAATCCCAAATACGTTTATTCTGCAACTGATTTGAAACGACTCTTTGTGATAGTGCTTAGGAATGCCCTCTCTTTGGAACAATATTTGGTAACCTTTGTGAAAACGTTAATTTGCGCATTTGCAGTGCCCTCAGCAACATGAAAGCAATGACAAACCTAGACAGCATCTTAAAAAGCAAAGATATCACCTTGCCGACAAAGGTCCGTATAGTTAAAGCTATGGTTTTCCCAGTAGTAATGTACGGAAGTGAGAGCTGGACCATAAAGAAGGCTGATCGCCGAAGAATTGATGCTTTTGAATTATGGTGCTGGAGGAGATTCTTCAGAGTCCCATGGACTGCAAAAAGATAAAACTTATCCATCCTTAAAGAAATCAGCCCTGAGTGCTCACTGGAAGGGCAGATCCTGAAGTTGAGGCTCCAGTACTTTGGCTACCTCATGAGAAGAGAAGACTCCCTAGAAAAGGCCCTGATGTTGGGAAAGATGGAGGGCACAAGGAGAAGGGGACGACAGAGGATGAGATGGTTGGACAGTGTTCTTGAAGCGACTGGCATTGGCCAAACTGCGGGAGGCAGGGAAAGATAGGGGTGCCTGGCGTGCTCTGGTCCATGGGGTCACGAAGAGTCGGACACGACTGAACGACTGAACAACAACAGCAGCAACATAGTTATATGTACCTAAATCTGTGTAGCTTCATGACAGATTGGATATCCCTTTGCTCTGCTGTCTCTCTGTGTGTGCTGTCTCTGTGTGCATCGGAAGTGGTCTGCATGATGCCTCCAGGAAGTCCACAAGCAGAGCATGAAGGCAATAGATGTCCTGTGTACCAGCCACAGTTTAGCAAGGGTATTCAGAAGCACACTGCCTCGATCATTTATCATTTATTTGTTGCACTGATATCTTACCTTTTCTCCAAGAAACTCAAGGTGGTGTACATTTGTTCTCCCCTTCCTCATTTAATCCCCAAAACAACCCTGTGAGGTAGGTTAGGCAGAGGGGCAGTGAGTGACCCAAGGTCACCCAGTGAGCTTCATGGTCTCCCAGGTCCTAGTCTGGCACTCTAACCAGTGCACTGCACTGGCTCTAGACATGGCTATTCCATGACATTATCTTTGCTGTCAGCTATTGAGAGGCATGTACAGTGGTACCTCGGTTTATGAACGTAATCCGTTCTGGAAGTCCGTTCTTAAACCAAAACCGTTCTTAAACCGAGGTGTGCTTTCCCTAATGAGGCCTCCCGCCGCCAGTGCCCTTCCACCGTTCAGATTCCGTTCTTAGACCGAGGTAAAGTTCTCAAACCAAGACACTATTTCTGGTTTTGCTGAGTTTGTAAACCAAATTGTTCTTAAACCAGGCTGTTCTGTACCACTGTACTCAGTCAACAGGCCTATCCTAAGCCAGTGGTCATCACATCTCAAGGTGGTTAATTGCATGTGTTAATATGCAGTTTGTGACACACTGTTTGGTTGGTCCTGGCTACTACCGATAAATTCCAATGAGTGACCCTGAGTTCTCATAAGTTTTCCTGTACACACTCACTGAAATCTTTGGGAGTTATACAACTGAACACAGCAGATAATTTTGGAAACAGGTATTCTGAGCATGAAAGAATTTATTATTTGAGGTGTGGCCCCCTAATATTTCGCTTCGCAGGCTTTGGAACATTTGTTTATATGCATGCACCTAGTTTGAAACACAAAGCAAATAATTAATGGGGGAAACCCTTTAATTATGTGTTGGGGAGCTGGAAATTTGGTATACAGAAGCTTTTGGCGTACGTTTGATGACTGAGAACAGATATGTTAAAACATGCTGCAATCATCTTTTTAAGAAAGCAAAATGCCTTGGAAACTAGAAAGGTAATCTGTCCTTTGTGTAGTTTTGTGTTCGGTTATTTTTAATTCCCCCAAGAATGAGTCTTATTCATAATTACAGTTCATCCACAATTCTTCACTTGTGTGGAAAAAGCCAAATGTTTAATCCCAAAAGAAGAAAAATGGGAGACAAGGCTTTAGCTACCTGTCTACCTTATTCTGCCTGTTCAAAGTTGATTGCATTATGATCCTACTCAGAGTAGTTTGGTTTTTTTCATCTCCTGCACAAAATTCAGGGTGCACATTTTCGCCCATACTTAAGGGCAGGACCGGCCTTGGATATTTTGGTGCCCGAAGCAGAAAATCCCTGCTGGTTTGTGAGCCTGCCAGTGACCCAGGACATTCTCTCGCAGATGATTGCACGGAGCCTTCTGACTGTCTGAACCAGGTCTAGTGCCAACTATAAATCTTACTGAAAACTCTTAGTCAGGTGTTGCTCTCACAGAGAATGCCAAAATAAACCATTTTGTCTCTGTTGAGTGAAATATATTAGCTCTCCCTGGATTTATTAAAAGTCAAGTTCGGCCAGTTTTAAAAAGTTTAAAATTTACACCTGTCGAACAGATTTTTGCTAATGCATCATACATTCCCACAGGTGGCCCCAAAGCCAGCAAACAGGCATTATGAATGTCAGGGCTACCAAAGGCACTGAAAGAGTAGCCCTGCTGGATCAGGCCAAAGGTCCGCTGTTCTCACAGTGGCCGTATAGTTAAAGCTATGGTTTTTCCCAGTAGTAATGTATGGAAGTGAGAGCTGGACCATAAAGAAGGCTGATCGTCGAAGAATTGATGCTTTTGAATTATGGTGCTGGAGGAGACTCTTGAGAGTCCCATGGACTGCAAGAAGATCAAACCTATCCATTCTCAAGGAAATCGGCCCTGAGTGCTCACTAGAAGGACAGATCCTGAAGTTGAGGCTCCAGTACTTTGGCGACCTCATGAGAAGAGAAGACTCCCTAGAAAAGACCCTGATGTTGGGAAAGATGGAGGGCACAAGGAGAAGGGGACGACAGAGGATGAGATGGTTGGACAGTGTTCTCGAAGCTACTAACATGAGTTTGGCCAAACTGCGAGAGGCAGTTAAGGATAGGCGTGCCTGGCATGCTCTGGTCCATGGGGTAACGAAGAGTCGGACATGACTGAACGACTGAACAACAACAACAACAACAACCCTGTTGGTGTTTGGAGAGTGCCTTTTTAGAATGATGTTAGCATGGGGTCCCTAAACTTGCCTCTGATTTAGTGGTGTCACAATGGTGGGGTGGGGAGGGGCGATTCGCCCCAGGTGCCATGTCTGGGGGTGTGTGTGACAAGAAGGCACCCCGTGGGGGCTCGCAGTGGCATGAGCAGACATCACACCGCTGAAGCCACATGTGGAGAATCCTCCATTCACGGCTGCAGCTGCGAGCAGAGGATCCCGCCACCGTCAGCAAACCGCTATGTACAGCGCATGTGCTGCGTCACTACGTACGGCCCCGCCCCGGGTGTCATGATGCCTTTGTTCACCGCTGCTCTGATTCTCCAGGGTTCTGCTCCCTCCTCAAGATGTCTAGAAGTTACATCACCTCCCCTCTCCACCTCACCCTTCTCTCTTGGTGCGTACTGTGGATGTGGTTTGTCTTTACTGCACCTGCATATAACCTCCATGCACATGACTAGTAATGCATGGCCAAGTATTTCACACACTGCAGGTGCCAAGGTATATTTTGAACTCCCCCTATATTTTGGTTAAATTACTGTTTTTCTCAGTTGTTAGTCTTTGGAGCTCCATGTCCCTGGGATTCATCACCTGCTTCATTTAGATGACTGCTAAATACATATAAACATATTTTCTAGATTTTAATGTAGTTGATGCTGTTCTTTTCCTGCTGGATGGGGACTAAATATTAAGCCAGCCCATTCGTCCATCTCACTCAGTATTGCTCACTGTCATGGACTGACTGGATGTAGAGAAGTGGTGGGAGCCACTAGCTGGAGAACTCTCAAGGAAACCCGCAGGAGAAGAAGGCTCAGAACCAGGGGGTTGGTGGTGGGACGATGATGAGTGGTCAGAGGGAGAAGGAGCAGACTGGGAGGAGGAGGTGTGAGAAGCTGAAGAGGTAACAGGGTTTAGTGAGCATGAAGACGCTGTGGCAGAGGGCAGTCCAGACTCAGAGGCAGGAGAGGAGGGGGACCAGGAGACAAAGATGAGGCAGGCTGCTGAAGAATCCAGGGAGTCTCCCCCTCCTGCTGCGAGCAGCTCCCCTCCCCACTCCCAGAACATGCAGAGAAATTAAGAGGGCGGAGCAAAGAGAGACAAGACAACAGAGCCTTGGATTGCTGGGGAATGACCATGGGGAGGAGACTTAGAGAGTGGTGGAAAGGTGAGGACCTTCATTCTCCACAGTTGCCTCACTGGGGCAAGTTCTACTGGGAAGGACTGTTGTGACCACTAGGACTGAGCTGTTTTGGTGCTTTGAATAAACAGTCAAGTTCACTGACATCAGGTGCTGTATTGTTTTATTGCTGACCAACGCCTGATTCCAGCTCCACCTCCAGTTCCTGAAAGAAACACATATTAGCAGCCTCTCCCCACGGATCCAGACAGGAGCTTCTCCTAGTCCTATCTGGAGATGCCAGGGATTGAATTTAGGACATCCTGCATGCAAAGCAGATGTACCATCACTTGTCTGTGACCCTTCCCCTTACCTGTAAGTCAGCTTCAATATTTTGTTATTTAGCGTCATGCATTGCGATGTTTTTTATGTTTACTGTTTTACAATGCTGTTAGCCACCTTCAAAGTCTTAGGCTGACACACGGGATGTGTTGTATGCAACTGGTGTCTGTCCACTGCTGGAAGGCTTTCTGATCATGTGGATCCTTCCACTGGCAGAGTAGGGATCAGGATGGTGTTTGATGATGCCTCCTTCTTGCAGCTCCTTCCCCAGAACCTCCCACACTGTTCCAAAGGCTTCCCCATCCCTCCAAAGCAGACTGGGGAAGCAGGGGCTTACAGGGGAAGGAGGAATTGTGGAAGATTGCCTCAATCTCCTTTCTGTTTATGAAGTCTCTGCTGGGCCAGAGTCTTCTGTCAATGGAGGGAACACCATTTGGATACGACCCAATAAATATAAAATAATTATAATAGTATACCTTGAACTCAATGAGTAGACATGTTCGGGACTGCTCCATTTATAGGCTTGTACTATTTACGTGTACAGGATTGCTGATTTTTTTGTAAACCACTTAGAGGCACCCCCCCCCCCAATCAAGCGGTATATAATTTTTGTTAAAGAAATAAAAATGAATAAAATTTCAGCTTCATACCAGGAAAAATGATGTGGAATCCCCTTTATTTCTGCTTCTTATTTTGATGGGTGCTTCTTTATGGATTTGTGAAAATTATGATTTGTTCTTCAGACATGGGTAAAAATTCTTCAGATATGGGGAAAATCCCCCCTGCAGCTAAATATCAGAATCACACAAAGAACCTTGACTTACCCTACTCAGACTTTTCTCTCATACAAAAAGCTGTCCTTTTATCACTTACCATTCCGATTAGTGAAAGTTGCAAATGCTTAGACTGGGTCTCACAGGCTGGAGAAATATAAGCATTGATTTAGTCTCCCATCCCTTGAGGGGAAGAAATAAACTGTAGGGCTAGAAATGAAACAGAGAATGCAGAGATGCTCAGCTTTCAATTTGCCCATGTTCTTGCTTTGAGGGGGTATACAATTTTCTGAATTATAAAAACATACCCATGATAAAGGAATCTGACAACAGCAACATTCTATCAACATTTTCGAATGCTAACTAGTTGTTCACTTGCTACCACTGAGCCAAACTGTTCTACGTGATTCTGATTTAATTTGCTGAATTATCTGTGCAATTGCTTATCTGTTTGCTTTAATTAAGGTAACTGAAAATATTCAACTAAGCCAGAGACTTACTTGAAATGGAGTAATAGAAAATTAGTTTTAGAAACCAGCAGCAGCAGCAAAGCAAGAAACAGGAGCAGAAAGAATTAAGGATACCCAATCATCTTCCAAATCAATCTAGCTAGCTCTTCAGATGAATTGATTTCTGTCCCGTTATTTACTCCAATTTTGATCTTTCACATTGATTGATCTCAGTGATCATTGAGCAGAATGAGCAGTTTTAAGGAATCTAGCTCTTTAAAGTTTGTGCTCTTAATGAAAAAAGGAAAATGAATCTTTGAAACAGATCCTTGTTACTTATTATTTTAAGATAATTTTAATTCCATATTGGAATTAAGTCATTCCCTGACCTTGGAAGAGGGAAGTTAGGTATTTACCCCTGGAAAACGAGTCATGGATTGGGAAATGATACAGTTTTAATGTTGTTCGGCATATTTTGAATAGGAGTCACGAATGACGCTCTAAGGGAGTATTCATGTGAATTTGCCCACCTTGTAAGGCTTGGTTGTGCTATGAAGCAAGTACCATTTTCTGCAGATGTTCTCCAGCACAGAATGTTAAATGAGGTTCTGCACATGTGCAGACAGCCCTTATCAGACCAGCTGCTCAAAGCCAGATGCCTTTTGGGTTCATGCATGTGCAGACATTCTTTCATGTCCTGGAAAAAGCACTAACACTTGTTTCTGCATTTCTTCTCTTTCTCTTTCTCCATGGTGTCCCCACTCCTCAGATCGTGCAACCAAGCAAAAGCATGCACACTAAATATAAGTTTAAACTGCAGGTGTTATTCAGCGACAGACTTAGGTTTTACCTACTAATCTTTATTTTTTACTCCTGTGTGAGGCCAAATTTGACACCCTCTTTCCAAAGCCAGATAAGAGGTGCTGGGCTTTGGGAAGAAAGTATGAGGGCTCTGGCAGGGTCCTAGAGCCCTCCAACTTCCTTCCCAAACCCTGGCAAGTGATTTCCCAACTTTGGGAGGGAGGAAGGAGGAATCTAGCACCCTGTCAGAACCCTCACACTTCCTTCCCAAAGTTGGTTTTGGTTTCTCTTAATTTCTCTTTTTTTCCAAGCTACAGTTCAGTTTTCCAGATTTATTTATCACTTTACATTTAAAAAATATATATAGTATGAGGATTTGCTAGCAATTTAACCCCCATTTCTCTCAATATATGCATTTTTATGCAATTTTGACAAATATACATATTTTTGCAAGCATTTCCCCTTATTTTGTATGTTCATGAGTGCATTTATGCACACTTTCCCCATGTTGTGCACACTTGAGACATATGATTCAACTGGAGAGCTGCAAAATTTAGAGAAGTATGGATTTTGAAGGATGGCTGTGTTTTAGTCCATGTATTGTTTTGGAAATTTCTCCTCCACCCCCATCTGGAGCAACACTTTCGGGGGAGTATGGCAGAAAATTAAAATGTTCTCTCTAAAGTGCTCAAGGATGCCACATGCTGACTTCCTGAATCGGATAATCTCTTGTTTAAATCTTGATTCTGTCATGAATTCAGGATCTGAGTTGGGACCGTATCTCCTGGACTCAGTACCCCCTCTTTGCCCATAATATGGAGTTAGGAACGGTGGCCTACCTTACAGGATCGTTGCACAGATTTGTAAGAAGAAGAAGAAGAAGAAGAAAAAGAAAAAGAAGAAGAAGAAGAAGAAGAAGAGAAGGAGGAGTTTGGATTTGATATCCCGCTTTTCACTACCCGAAGGAGTATCAAAGTGGCTAACATTCTCCTTTCCCTTCCTCCCCCACAACAAACACTCTGTGAGGTGAGTGAGGCTGAGAGACTTCAAAGAAGTGTGACTATCCCAAGGTCACCCAGCAGCTGCATGTGGAGGAGTGGAGACACGAACCCGGTTCCCCAGATTACGAGTCTACCGCTCTTAACCACTACACCACACTTATGTGAAGCACTTCGCACATTCTAAAGCTCAACAGTTGCTATGACTACATATCTATATACCAGCCAATCTATATATTGCCTATCTATCTAGAAACGATTGGCTGGAATGAGGAGGTGATGGAGACTTTCCATCACAAAGTGGCCACATAGCTTTGCAGATGTCTGATGCTTAACCGTACGAGTGTTATATAGCTATAAGCCCTGCGATTGGTTTCATGTGTGCATGGCATGGAAGAGGGCGGATATTAGTTACAAATTAACACCACGGCGCCTCGATGCAGCAGCTTAACTCAATTTAGCAAGCAAGTCAATGTTTTGCCAACAAGCTGCCATCAGGACACCGTGCCTTATTAAAATCCCAGCCGCGCTCGGGTACTGACTTTGAGAGGTTGGGGGGGGGAACTGCAGCAGAGAGAGAGGATTGGGGAGGGGGAGAAAGGTTAAACTGCATATCAAGTACTGAAGGGAGCTGAAAGGATGTGGAGCCCAATTAAACCTTCAGCGCAGCTCTTGCTCATAAACACTTGCTCCTTTTATTCCCCCTGGATCACATTTCCGAGGCATTTTGAGAGGGAACCCAGCAAGAACCTTTTCATGAAAGCTCTGTTATTGAGCCTCAGGTCCAGCCCAGTTCTTCTGGGTGAGTGCCTTCTTACTCCCTCTCTATTAATCATCCTCTGGCCTTGCAACACCTGGGACTGACTTCCACCCCCACTGTTGCTATATCGACGCTATTCCCTGTTGATTTCCTCATTTTCTCAGCCCAGGCTAGAATGACCTCTTTAAAATTCTTTATAAACGTCAGTAATTGCTGCATCAAACTTCAATTCATTACTTTCCCGGGCCTCATGTATTTTGATGATATGAAAGTTGACCACATTTACATGCAAATTGAAGTTTTTTTTATATTAATAAGGGCCAGTAAAAGGAGAAGGCTGCATGGGTAATACTCCATTATGACTTTTAAATACATTTGCCCATGTTTCGCCGCTCGGCATTAGCGTGGTCCGGCCACGAGGAAATCATGTCGGCCTGATTGCAATTTTGTTTTCCAATTGAAAGTACAATTTCATCAGGTTCCCCTGTCATTTCTAATAACGGCTTAAGTTTGTTTGCTAAATTGAAGAATTTCTCCCCGTCGCTGGTTGGGCGAGAAAACAGGTGAGCACCGGCAGCTGTTCTCCTATGAAGTGCATCATTATGAACTACCACCAGAACCAATCCCACAAGGGTTTGCGGGATAAAAGGAGCAAAATGACTGATGGCCCGGTGCAATGGAGATTCGTTATTTTTAAGCATGTTAACTTTTAATAGAAAACTTTCGCCGGCACAACAGGGTTTTTATTTATTTATTAATGCAGTGTTTATAACTGTTTGTGTCTGAGCAAAAAAACCCAACAACAAACCATACAGAAACGTATGAAGAGGAAGGCAAAATCCACAACGGTGCAGAAAATCTGGAATGCATATGCATGCACTTATATGAACACTTGCTCATGAGGTGGGCGGGCGCCCGTTTTCATTTTCTCTGGCCGCAGCACCCACGGCCACCATGGCCAGTGTGGTTAAGAGTGGTGGACTCGTAATCTGGTGAACCGGGTTCGCGTCCCCGCTCCTCCACATGCAGCTGCTGGGTGACCTTGGGCTAGTCACACTTCTTTGAAGTCTCTCAGCCCCACTCACCTCACAGGGTGTTTGTTGTGGGGGAGGAAGGGAAAGGAGAATGTTAGCTGCTTTGAGACTCCTTCGGGTAGTGATAAAGCGGGATATCCAATCCAAACTCTTCTTCATATTATATACAATTCCAGGCCACCACCCCCCAGCCTTCTGAAGTAGCTTTTTAGGGAATATATTGAAAGCTAGTCATAGGATAGGGACATGGGTGGCGCTGTGGTCTAAACCACAGAGCCTAGGGCTTGCCAATCAGAAGGTTGGCACTGCTCTGGTTTGCTAGAAGCGGCTTAGTCATGCTGGCCACATGACCCGGAAGCTATACGCCGGCTCCCTTGGCCAGTAAAGTGAGATGAGTGCCGCAACCCCAGGGTCGTCCGCA
This sequence comes from Lacerta agilis, assembly GCF_009819535.1. Taxonomy (NCBI): domain Eukaryota; kingdom Metazoa; phylum Chordata; class Lepidosauria; order Squamata; family Lacertidae; genus Lacerta; species Lacerta agilis. Next base: position 8,562,555 of record NC_046318.1, read on the forward strand.
ACTGGACCTAATGGTCAGGTGTCCCTTTACCTTTACCTTTACTCATAGGGTGCCCTGTTCCCACAGAAACACAGGAAGCTGCCTGGACATCTTAATGATCGTCTTGTACTGTTTTGAACCATGTTTCACTGTTGCACACTGCCCTGATAACAGTGCCGGATTTACATATAAGCTAAAAAAGCTAGAGCTTAGGGCCCCAATCTCTTGGGGGCCCCCAAAAAATTGAAAGGAAAAAAAGTGGATGCACATTTCCAAAATATAAGATAAAAAACAAATAAAATAAAACCTACATACAGCAACAGTGTTTTGTGTTGTGTACGGACCTATTAGGTCCATAAATTACCATATAGCATATATTCAACACAAAAACAGCAACAATTTGTTGTTGACAAAGGACAGCTGGACATATGAAGGGCCCCATTACCTTCAGTAGCTTAGGGCCTCGTCAAACCTAAATCCAGCACTGCATGATACACAGAAATGGTGTCATAGAAATATTTTGCAACTGACTAACTAAATGAGCTCCTTTATACTTATGGTTCATCCAGCTCAGTATTGTCTACACTATGGATGGAAGAATTTGTTGGCTCCAGTTCTCTCAGTTTATTTTCATTTTTCCATTCTTAAATCTTTCCCATCTCCACATTTCTGCAACAATTTGTGAATATTTTCACAAGCACGTTCATTTTCAATGCACGCTTCCTCCCAAGGCATGCCTTCTTGTGAACATTGTATTGGAAAAAATTGGACAATTGTGAATTTCAAAGGATGGTGGTGTTTCAGTTCTCATAGTGTTTCAGAAAGTGTGAATTTGATAAATTCTGCTTTCAAAGCAAACTGTATTGAATTTATCTCCCATTCCTTGTCTACACTGACTGGTAAGAGCTCTCCGGGGTTTCAGGCAGGGGTACCTACAAGCCATATTTGGAGATGCTCAGGATTGAAGCTGCAGCATATTGCATGTGAAGTGCGCCCCTGCCATTGAGCTATAGCCTTTCCACACTCTGTATTGAAGGAAGGGAGAGAATCAGCGACCTCCATGCATGAATGCAAGTGTTTTTGCTAATAAAAGTACATTTTTGGACCCAAGCCCATAATCCTTGTATTGGCTGCTAGGATTTTGTTTGTACTTTTTTGTACATCTGCTTGTTTCAAGATGAACACACACACACACACACACACACACACACACACACACACCCTGCATTAGAATAGCCCCTCCAAGAAAAAGTACATTAAAGATAGAGACAGGGAATAAAACACAACCCTCCTCCCTCAATTTACCCATGCAATTTAATGAATAAATGAAATAGTCTTGGCCTATTGTAGTGTGAATATCTAATACAGTGGTACCTCAGGTTACATACGCTTCAGGTTACATAGGCTTCAGGTTACAAACTCCACTAACCCAGAAATAACCCTTTAGGTTAAGAACTTTGCTTCAGGATAAGAACAGAAATTGTGCTCTGGCGGCTCAGCGGCCGCGAGAGGTCCCATTAGCTAAAGTGGTGCTTCAGGTTAAGAACAGTTTCAGGTTAAGAACGGACCTCTGGAATGAATTAAGTACTTAACCCGAGGTACCACTGTAATTATATTTATTTATTTATTTATTTATTTATTTATTTATTTATTTATTTATTTATTTATTTATACCCTGCCCATCTGGCTGGGTTTCCCCAGCCACTCTGGGCAGCTTCCAACAAAATTTAAAATACAATAGTCTGTTAAACATTAGTAGCTTCACTAAACAGGGCTGCCTTCAGATGTCTTCTAAAAGTCTGGTAGTTGTTTTTCTCTTTAACATCTGGTGGGAGGGCGTTCCACAGGGCGGGTGCCACTACCGAGAAGGCCCTCTGCCTGGTTCCCTGTAACTTGGCTTCTCGCAGCGAGGGAACTGCCAGAAGGCCCTCAGCGCTGGACCTCAGTGTCTGGGCAGAACAATGGGGGTGGAGACGCTCCTTCAGATATACTGGACCAAGGCCATTTCGGGCTTTAAAGGTCAGCACCAACACTTTGAATTGTGCTTGGAAATGTACTGGGAGCCAATGTAGGTCTTTCAGGACGATGTTATGTGGTCCCGGCGGCCACTCCCAGTCACCAGTCTAGCTGCCGCATTCTGGATTAGCTGCAATTTCCAGGTCACCTTCAAAGGTAGCCCCACACAGAGCGCATTGCAGTAATCCAAGCGAGAGATAACTAGAGCATGCACCACTCTGGTGAGACAGTCTGTGGGCAGATAGGGTCTCAGCCTGCGTAAATTTCAAATTGCGGTTTCCTTATGGAAACAATGCGAACAGTGGGCAACTCGGATCTTCCGTCTCCCAGCGATTTATTAAGTATATCGTTTGCAATCTGCGATGAGTCAGTGGTAAAAAAAAATCTGCTGGCGTGGGCCTTCCTTCTGCCCGAGTCACACAAAATGGCATGCATGTTGCTAAAATTTAATGATACGTGGGACCTGTGAAAAAATGTTCCAGCCCATCCACTTTCGTAAAACAAGTACCGTAATTCCAGTTTTGTTGTTTTTTCTTAAAAAAAATGTTTAGGGGTACTCTCATTTTCCTACTCATATTGAAATACTGCCCCTCAATGAGGCCCAACTTAGATTCACAAAATGTTTAGGGGTATGCGCCCCCCGCGTCCCCCCATAAATAAAGCACTGAGCAATTTATTCAGGGTTCCTGCCAGCTATCCTTTTAAGAAGGCCACCACCCCATTTCAATTCCCCCTTTTGTTTTGTTTTGCTGACTGCTGTCGCTCTATATCCCATGCTTGCTCATCATTATTGCTTTTTTGGCAGGTGTGTCCATTACGGGGATTTTTTTAATGCACTTTTTCAAATCTTGGTGTTAATACTGATAGTTCCATCTTATTTCCAGTGGTGCCATTCTGACAACAATCATAGCATCCACACCTGAATTCTCTGTTAGATGGAGTGATATATAGATAGGCAGATAGATAGATAGATAGATAGATAGATAGATAGATAGATAGATAGACAGACAGACAGATGGACAGTTGGAGAGATAGATATTGTTTCTTTTAGAATAGCAAGTTCTGAGGATAATCTTTTGCTTTCCCAAACTATGTAATGAGTCACAACTCTTATAAGATAATTTTCTCCCTGTGTGTGTTTGTTTATTTGTGTGTATGTGTGTGCTCGCACACAAACACACTGATTGCCTTCCAGTGTGTAAAACCTGAAATTTCCTTCCTATTGTGGTTCATTTTCTTTTTAGAGCCAGCCATTCACTCCTACTTTTTCACTCACTTGAAAATAGCTTTATCTCTGAGTAGTAAACAATGTAAGTCGTTCACATAACTCTCCGAGCCACTGCATTGTAACATCAATGGCCTGGAGCGTGTGGCTTTTCCTTACGACGTTTCAATTTAAACACTACCGCACTGCAGCATTGTCACATCTCATTTACACTGTGGGACTCAGTGGGAGACAGGGATCATTACGTGGAGAACATTGAGGAAAAAATGCATTACACTCCGATCATAACCATAAAAGTAACTAAAGAGAAGGAGACACATACAGACGCACTGGCGGTCGATGTAATAAAACAGAATAAGCATTGCATCGAAAAAAATGTAGGAAGGTGGAAGTTTAGAGAGAAAACTGGCCACTTCACTAAAATTGTCAAGCTTGAGTCAAATGATATTACTGCTGACACCTCTGGCTATATAGTACATTGCTTTGAGATTCTGTTTCTTCACTTTTCTTTGGTTATCACAGCCAAGGCAACTCTCTTGTGCTTTGAATGCTGAAATTATCATCCTTTATGCTGGGTTTCCCCTTTCCCCCATTCTTATTTTCTCTGCTTGCTCACCAGTGGCTTAGGTATGGGCGCATATTATGCAGACACCAGTTGTATGGTGTTGTTGTTTGGTTCAAACACAGAGACTGGTAAAGCCCAGTCAAACATGAGAGTATTGCTGGGGCACTGCTCTGCTTTGTTACAGCTACACAATTATTTCTTCATCGCATAATTAAAAAAACAAAACTAAACTAAAACAAAATGCTTCTAGGCATGGTAGAAGAAGAAGAAGAAGAAGAAGAAGAAGAAGAAGAAGAAGAAGAAGAAGAAGAAGAAACGGAAGAAGAAGAAGAAGCAGAAGAAGCAGAAGCAGAGTTTGGATTTGATAACCTGCTTTTCACTACCCGAAGGAGTCTCAAAGCGGCTAACATTCTGTTATGTACTGAGTTGAATAGGATCCAAACTGCAGCAGGCTGATTGGTCCTAGAACAATAGGATTGAGATTGCAGCAGTCTGACTGGTCCCAGAACAATAGGATTGAGATTGCAGCAGTCTGACTGGTCCCAGAACAATAGGATTGAGATTGCAGCAGTCTGACTGGTCCCAGAACAATAGGATTGAGATTGCAGCAGTCTGATGGGTCTGCAGGAGCCACCCAATCCAGCTCCAGGTGGAAGTGAATCCGCATTCCGATTGGCATACAGGAGTATCCCGGAATTAGCCAATCACGTGGGGCCCATTGTGTAAATAGTGTATATAAAGCAAACATTTTGGGGGAACTGCATTCCTCACTACTATGAGCTGAATAAAGAGCATGAAAATCACACTGGACTCCGAGTATCTTTCACTGGCGACGAGGATGGGATCCCGCTGAGCTGACTGCCACACACAGCACCGCAGCAACGCCACCTGCCGCACAGCTGCCTCGCACCGTGTATCCAGGCTTCAGCTCCGGGTCCCAAGGAACTCAAGATGGCAACGGACAGCAGCTTCTCGCCGTTCAACCCAGCATCAGGAGACTGGGAAGGATACGCCACCCGTTTCACCTTTCTTCTAGAAGCTAAAGGGGTCACCAACGATGCCAAGAAGAGGGCGATATTCTTCAGCGTCTGCGGAGAGGAGACATTCGAAATCGCCCGGGCTCTCCTTGCGCCTGATGATGTCGCTACTGTTCCTTACAAAACAGTAATGGAACGGCTGAAGGGGCACTTCTCGCCACAGCCCTCGGTGGTGGCTCGTCGAAATGCCTTCTATGCAAAGCGGCAAGCCCCTGGGGAAACCACAACGGGGTTTGTGACCTCCCTCCGCCAAGCCGCTCGGTTCTGCAACTTCTCAGAGTTGGAGAACATGCTGCGTGACCGCCTCGTCGGTGGCCTGAGGGACGAGAAGCTGCAACGACGCCTCTATGCCAAGAAGGACCTAACGTTCCAGGTCGCTCTGGAGGAGGCCCTGGCAACAGAAGCCGCCGAGAGGTCGATGCAAGAGGCACGGCCGAGCGTGCCGTCCCAACCAAGGGTCCACCACGAGGACCTCATCGACGATTCAGGATCAGACAGGGAGGAGGTGCACAGAGTACAGCAGCGCACTCAAGCCGTGCACACACCACAGCTGCCTCGACCAGAAGGAGGGAACTGCGCAAGCTGCGGGGAGAATCACGAGAGGAGGACCTGCCGTTTCCGCAATGCCGAGTGCAGGCAGTGCAGAAAATCAGGCCACATCGCCCGGGTGTGTCGGGCTCGGCCCATCCGACGCCAGGCATCAGATGACCGCCCCAAGAGCCCCAGGTCCCGGGGCCCAATGCACCAAGGCAACTCGACGGAGACCACGGACTACCAGGTATACCAGTTGCCCCACCCCAACATAGAGAAAATTTATGTAGAGGTACAGATAGAGGGGGCCCCGTGCCGCATGGAGCTGGACACAGGTTCAACCCTATCCATAATCTCGGCACGGACTTTAAGGAAACTGTGCCCTAGTGGGGGTCCCAAACTCAGGCCAGCCCCATTCACCCTCCGGGACTTCCAGAAACGTAAGGTCCCCACAATGGGGGTGGGGACCTTCAGGGTGCAATATCGAGGGCGGACGCGGCAACTGGACTTGCTCGTGGTCAAGGGCTCCTACGTTAGCTTACTGGGATTGGCATGGTTTGGACCACTGGGGCTAGCCGTCACCGGGGTGAACCGCACTAGCTTACAAGTGGATGTGGACGCCATATGCAAGGAGTTTCCGGCGGTTTTCGATGGGAAATTGGGACAGTATACGGGCCCCCCTATTGCCCTACAGCTGGACCCCGCAGTACGACCTATCAGGCTCAAGGCCCGCCGGGTCCCGTTCGCCCTGAAACCCCGTATAGACGAGGAATTGGACCGGCTCGTGGAGCAAGGAGTGCTGGAGCCTGTGCCTAATGCCACCTGGGAAACCCCGATCGTCACACCCGTCAAGCCTAATGGTTCGGTCCGCATCTGCGCAGACTACAAATGTACCATAAACAAGGCCCTCATGGCCCACGCATACCCAGTGCCAGTGGTCAGCCATGTCCTCGCCACCCTGGCTGGGTCAAAATTTTTTGGCAAGCTGGACTTGGCCCAAGCCTATCAACAGCTGCCAGTAGATGAAGCCACAGCAGAGGCACAGACAATTGTGACGCACAGGGGAGCGTTCAAGGTAAAGCGGCTGCAATTCGGTGTCAGCGTGGCACCAGGCATATTCCAGAATCTAATGGACTCGCTGCTTAAAGGGATTCCTGGCGTCACCCCCTTCTTCGATGATGTGTTGATTGCCGGGCCCACAGCAGAGGAGTTTGAGGACCGCCTTCGCACCGTTCTGCACCGTTTCCAGACGGCGGGTCTCAAGGTGAAGCGGGAAAAGTGTCTACTAGGAGTGCCTCAGGTGGACTTTCTGGGATTTATGGTGGATGCAGAAGGGGTCCACCCGACTGGGGACAAGGTACGGGCCATTTGTGATGCCCCAGCGCCCAAGGGCAAGACTGAACTTCAGGCCTTCTTGGGGCTATTGAACTTTTACCATGCCTTCCTTCCCCATAAGGCAGCAGTAGCAGAGCCCCTACACAGACTCCTGGACAAGCGGGCCCCTTGGGTGTGGGGCCAGCGCCAGGAGGCCGCATTCCAGGCAGTCAAGGACTTGCTCGTCTCAAACTCTGTCTTGGCACACTTCGATGAGAGGCTGCCGGTGGTGCTAGCATGCGACGCCTCACCCTACGGCATCGGCGCTGTCCTTGGACACCAACTCCCAGATGGAAGAGAGGTGCCAGTGGCATACTTTTCCCAGACACTCACCGCAGCCGAGCGGAACTACTCGCAAATCGACAAGGAAGGTCTGGCAATCGTGAAGGGAGTAAAAAAATTCCATGATTTCTTGTACGGGCGGCCCTTTACCGTGGTGACTGATCACAAGCCGTTGCTTGGTTTGTTTGCCCCCGAAAAGCAGACCCCCCAAGTGCTGTCTCCGCGCGTTCTCAGGTGGTCAATTTTCCTTGCCAGCTACCAGTATGCACTGATTCACCGCCCTGGGAAGGCGATGGGCCACGCAGACGCCCTCAGCAGGCTACCACTACCAGAAACAGGCCCCGACCCAGCACCCGCACAAGAGGTTATGAGCCTGGAGCTGCTTCCCGACCGCCCTATTCAGGCACAAGAAGTTGCACACCATTCCAAGAAAGATAGGGTCATCTCCCGGGTCCTGGACTGGGTGTGGAGGGGATGGCCCAGCAGCAGCCCCGGGCCAGAATTTGCTGGCTACAGAACCCGTAAACATGAACTGTCGGCCCACAAGGGGTGCCTGTTATGGGGAAGCAGGGTCGTCGTTCCTGAGCCCCTTCGCAAAAGGGTCCTTGCAGCCCTACACGAGACACACCCAGGGGTAGTGAGAATGAAGGCCCTCGCCAGGAGTTATGTATGGTGGCCAGGAATTGACGGAGAGATAGAGACCTGGGTCAAACACTGCCAGGCCTGCCAAGAATCCCGCCCAGATCCCCCAAGGTCCCCAGTGCAGTCCTGGGAGTCCGCCCGAGCACCATGGTCACGCCTGCACATGGACTTCGCGGGCCCCTTCCAGGGGAAAACATTCTTCATAGTGGTGGACTCCTACACCAAATGGCTGGAAGTCGCACTGGTACCATCCACTTCTACATCCGCAGCCATCCGGGTACTACGCAGGCTGTTTGCAACCCATGGACTCCCTGACACTCTCGTCTCAGACAACGGAACCGCATTTACGTCAGAAGAATTCCAGACCTTCACAGCGCAGAATGCCATCCGCCACATCCGCTCAGCACCATTCCACCCTGCCACCAATGGCCAAGCAGAGCGCATGGTGCGGACCACCAAGGACACCCTACGCCGCATGACGCAAGGGGACTGGGAGTACCGCCTTGCCACATTCCTTCTAGCACAGCACAGCACCCCTAGCTCAACGACTGGCCGGAGCCCCGCGGAACTACTAATGGGCCGGCGCCTCGCAATCAGACTGGACCGCCTCCACCCCGACAGAGCTCAGGATGAGGTAGTGGTGGGTGAAGGCAGGAACCCCCGGACCTTTGTGGCCCAGGATCCAGTGTATGCAAAGAATTTTGGGGCAGGCCCGGCATGGGTACCTGCCACAGTCACCAGGGTGACGGGCCCCGTGTCATACGAGGTGCTAACAGAGGGGGGGCAATGCTGGCGCCGCCACTGCGACCAGCTACGGCGACGATTCCCAGGAGAAAACCAGGAGGAGGACAGGTCAGAGGAGTCCCAAGGGAACAGTGGGGCATTGAGACTCGTAGAGCAGGAGGGGCTGGCAGGGGAGGCAGAATCAGTAAATACTGAGAGGACCCGCGAGGCCGAAAGGGCACCGGAACCAGAGCCACGACAGAGCGAGCTGGTTGCGCCAGACCAAACAGCCCCATCACAACCAGCAGCCTCGGAACATGAGCCAGAACCAGAACCCCTGACCAAGGAACAGCCCAGGCCGCAACGCACACGTAGGCGACCAGCGTACCTTGAGGACTATGGATGCAACCTCCCAGGCAGTACTGGAACTTAGAGGGGAGGGGTGTTATGTACTGAGTTGAATAGGATCCAAACTGCAGCAGGCTGATTGGTCCTAGAACAATAGGATTGAGATTGCAGCAGTCTGACTGGTCCCAGAACAATAGGATTGAGATTGCAGCAGTCTGACTGATCCCAGAACAATAGGATTGAGATTGCAGCAGTCTGACTGGTCCCAGAACAATAGGATTGAGATTGCAGCAGTCTGACTGGTCCCAGAACAATAGGATTGAGATTGCAGCAGTCTGATGGGTCTGCAGGAGCCACCCAATCCAGCTCCAGGTGGAAGTGAATCCGCATTCCGATTGGCATACAGGAGTATCCCGGAATTAGCCAATCACGTGGGGCCCATTGTGTAAATAGTGTATATAAAGCAAACATTTTGGGGGAACTGCATTCCTCACTACTATGAGCTGAATAAAGAGCATGAAAATCACACTGGACTCCGAGTATCTTTCACATTCTCTTTTCCCTTCTTCCCCCACAACAAACACTCTGTGAGGTGAGTGGGGCCGAGAGACTTCAAAGAAGTGTGACTAGCCCAAGGTCACCCAGCAGCTGCATGTGGAGGAGTGGAGAAGCGAACCCGGTTCACCAGATTATGAGTCTACCACTCTCAACCACTACACCACACTGACTAGAAATGGATTCAGCGCTCCACCCCAAATATTATTTTCCTACTTAATTCACTATGACCTGGTTCGTACCCCAGAAAAGGTTCTTCATATCTGTAGGATGGGTGTATGTCTCAACACTCCCCTTAGGCCTATGACATGGTCTGCCTTTGTGTGTACATCTTTTTCCCGCCCACCCTGTTTATTTTTTTTTGTAAATAATTTTTTTATTAATTTTCCACAGAGTCCATTAGCTTGATTTGCCATTCTTCTTTCATCAGTGTCTTTTCTTCCTTCCATCTTTGGGCTAACAATTTTCAGGCGGCTGTTGTAGCATAAATAAATATTTTCTTCTGTTCTTTGGGGAATTCAGTCCCTGTCAATCCTAGTAAGAAAGCTTCTGGGTTTTTGTTTTTTTAAAAAAAAAAAAACAAAAGTTATTTTAAACATTTTCTTCAGTTCATTATAAATCATTTCCCAGAAGCTTTTTATAACTTATATTCCCACCACATATGATAGAACGTACCCTCTTTAATGGTTGTGTGACCATCACACCCATCACAGATAGGTAGCCGTGTTGGTCTGCCATAGTCAAAACAAAATAAAGAAATTCCTTCCAGTAGCACCTTAGAGACCAACTAAGTTTGTTATTGGTAGGAGCTTTCGTGTGTGTGCACACATCTTCAGATACCAATCTGATACCAGATACCCATCACAGAGTTACCAATGGGATTCTCCCCCATCCCGTTGATTTCTTCATGGCATGTACCCCCGACACAATTCATCCATTTTGCTTAGTTGTTTATCTGTACTGTCCTGCTAGAGTGTCAGATTCTGTCCAGAACAGGCTTCCTCAAACTCAGCCCTCCAGATGTTTTGAGACTACAGTTCCCATATTCCTGACCACTGGTCCTGCTGGCTAGGGATGATGGGAGTTGTGGGCCAAAACCATCTGGAGGGCTAAGTTTGAGGAAGCCTGGTCTACAATAACGCAGCATAAAATCTCCACCAAGGCATTTGAGCTCATCTTGGGCCAGTCACTACTTACTCCCAGCTTAAACTGCCTCACAGGGTTGATGTGAGGGGGGAAACTGGAATCTGGAGGAGAGAACTATGTATGGCACCATACGACTCTTGAGAGGCATGATGGGACAATAGTAGAATAACACAACACAACACAATAAGTGACATGGAGAAGGTTGGATCTGATCAGACGTTCAAGGAAGCAGGACACCACAGCCCAGATATATTGTTTTAAGTATTATTTATTTCATAAAATTTATACACCACTAGATTGCAAAACAAACAAACAAACAAACAAACCGCAAAGCAGTTTACAAAATATAAAAATCAAGAAAAAATTACAACCCTCCTTTAAAACATAAAAGTTAACATACTAAAACAGATTAAAATCACCTCAACTTTCTAAGGATCTCGGTTGTTGTTGTTGTTGTTCAGTCGTTCAGTCGTGTCCGACTCTTCGTGACCCCATGGACCAGAGCACGCCAGGCACGCCTATCCTTCACTGCCTCTCACAGTTTGGCCAAACTCATGTTAGTAGCTTCAAGAACACCGTCCAACCATCTCATCCTCTGTCGTCCCCTTCTCCTTGTGCCCTCCATCTTTCCCAACATCAGGGTCTTTTCTAGGGAGTCTTCTCTTCTCATGAGGTGGCCAAAGTACTGGAGCCTCAACTTCAGGATCTGTCCTTCTAGTGAGCACTCAAGGATGATTTCTTTAAGAATGGATAGGTTTGATCTTCTTGCAGTCCATGGGACTCTCAAGAGTCGCCTCCATTCCATGTTTAAACAGGAATGTTTTTTAGCAGATGCCCAAAACCATACAGATGACCAAAATACCTCAGAATGAATTCTCTGGAATAGCTTGGTTGTTTGTATTGATCAGCCAAGGACTAAGGAGAACTTCGCCATACTGAAGTGTGGTAAAATGGTCATCTGTACCCATGGTTCCCCAGGTATTTCCATACATTGCAAGCATTATTCTTGCTGGTCAAATGTCATATGCTTTCTGTAATTCACCCCATGCAAGACCACTCAAATTATTATGATATACATCACACAAAAACTTCTCCCCCGACTCCCCCTGCTTGGCAGGGGGTTGGACTGGGTGGCCCTTGTGGTCTCTTCCAACTCTGTGAATCAGTTGGACTTGATGGCCCTTGTGGTCTCTTCCAACTCTATGATTCTACCTCAGTAGCATAAATACAACAATAATAAATTAAACAACTAATAATTTTGTGCCCTTTCACGATATTCAGTATCAGCTGCTTGAGGCCATAGCCTACCCCTGCTCAATGTGAGGGCACGATCTGACCCTACCACCATTGTTTGCTAAGTTCTAACATGCACTCAGGTGAGCATATGGGGCTGTTATAGCTTTTGATAATCCTTTGGCTCGTAAGATTATTATTATTATTACTTAGTGTAATTGCCAAGTACCGGTAATGTGCTGAAATTAGGGTTGTATAATTTCCCATGCTTCAGAAATATGACAGTTTGTATAAGGGTGTTTCTCCCCCTTTTAAAATGCACCGTATGGCCAGCAACTGACAGAATTAACCAAACAATGAACTAGTCATAAAGCTTTATGATGTTTGGGGGTATTAATTTGTCAGGGAGAACTAATTTGTCCAGCAATGGAATACATGCATGATAACACCATATGCAGAAAAATCGCTTGTAAGGACAGGCTTTCTCGTGTTCACATTTATTTAGAGCCTTTTACTTGAGCAATGCTCAGGGGAACCGGAGACAATCTTAACCAAGTAGAGGTAAGGAAGCAACCTTGCAGGAGATGTCTAAATTCCACAGAGGGATAAAAAAAATTAAAGGGGTAGGGAAGAAAAGCAAACAGGAGGAAAAGGGAATCAGACCAGGTGTTATGTACTGAGCTGAATAGGATCCAAACTGCAGCAGTCTGATTGGTCCTAGAACAATAGGATTGAGATTGCAGCAGTCTGACTGGTCCCAGAACAATAGGATTGAGATTGCAGCAGTCTGATTGGTCCCAGAACAATAGGATTGAGATTGCAGCAGTCTGATTGGTCCGTAGGAGCCACCCAATCCAGCTCCAGGTGGAACTGAATCCGCACTCTGATTGGCATACAGGAGTATCCCGGAATTAGCCAATCACGTGGGGCCCATTGTGTAAATAGTGTATATAAAGCAAACGTTTTGGGGAAACTGCATTCCTCACTACTATGAGCTGAATAAAGAGCATGAAAGTCACACTGGACTCCGAGTATCTTTCACCAGGGCTCATTTCCTTAGAGAGCTTAGTCTTTACAGAACAATAGTGCATGATGCAAAAGGTCCCAGAATCAATGCGCTAAAAAGATTCAGGTAAGCAAGTGACGTGAAAGAGCACACAGAGTTGACAGTGCTGACTAGATGAATGGCGCTGTGGTCTAAACCACAGGGCCTCTTGGGCTTGCCAATCGGAAGGTTGGCGGTTCGAATCCCCGCAACGGGGTGAGCTCCCGTTGCTCTGTCCCAGCTCCCGTCAACCTAGCAGTTCGAAAGCACGCCAGTGCAAGTAGATAAATAGGTACCATTCTGGCGGGAAGGTAAACGGCATTTCCGTGCGCTCTGATTTCTGTCATGGTGTTCCGTTGTACCAGAATTGGATTAGTCATGCCGGCCACATGATCTGTCCGTGGACAAACGCTGGCTCCCTTGGCCTGAAAGCGAGATGAGCGCCGCAACCCCATAGTCGTCTTTACCTTTACCAACCTGGTACAAGGTACTTAGGAATATAGGAAGCTTCTTTCTATAATTCTAAGAGACAGACCCTTGGTCCATCTAGCTTAGCACTGTCTATGTCAGCGGCTCACCAGGACTTTAAGACACTCCCAGCCCTACCTAGAGATGCTGAGGACTGGAGCTGGGACCTTCTGGACTCAAAGAAGATGCTCCATCACTTTCCTGCAGCCCTTCTCAGTTTCCCATCCTCCTTCCCCTCCTACCCATTTAGCTATAGCACAACCTGTAGCTACGTTCGCTAGAGGAGAGTCTACCTTTGTGACACCAGCAGCCATTACTTTTCTCTCATAAGCTGCTTTGCAAGCCTAGCAAATGTTGCACGGAAAGATCATAGATTCATAGAATTGTAGAGTTGAAAGGAACCCTGAGGGTCATCTAGTTCCTGCAATGTAGGAATATGAGCTCCCACCATCTTTGCTTCCTTTGGCAACTGCTTTGCCCCCATGGTATGTTTGTGGCTGGGCCATACCAATTCAGAGAGTGCCTGCAGGATCGAATGTTTAAACGCTCCTCCATATATGATATTTTCTCTGCATGGATGTGGGCAATAGCACTGTGGGCAATAGTACAACATTCTTTTTTTTTTTGCTGAAAATGACAACACTGCACTAAGTTTCCCTTTCTCCTCTGGCCACATGTTAGTGGAAAATATCCACAGCAGCATCAGCTGATGACCACACAGCTGTGATGGGGCAGGAAACCACTGAAACCATCTACTTGTGTTTATCTCCACTCCTGCTCTACATAATTGGCTACGGCAGAGGCAGGTGAGGGAGGGAGAGCAATGTTGTCATGCCAGAGACCTAGAGTGACAAAGTGATGCATTGACAAAAAAGGAAGATTTACATCACCAAAAAGAGGCCAAAAGAGGCACAAAAAGTGTTTATAGATGTATAGGTAAAGGTAAAGGGACCCCTGACCATTAGGTCCAGTCGCGGACGACTCTGGGGTTGCGGCGCTCATCTCGCTTTACTGGCCGAGGGAGCTGGTGTACAGCTTCTGGGTCATGTGACCAGCATGACTAAGTCGCTTCTGGCAAACCAGAGCAGCACACAGAAACGCCGTTTACCTTCCTGCCGGAGTGGTACCTATTTATCTACTTGCACTTGGACGTGCTTTCGAACTGCTAGGTTGGCAGGTTAGAAATAACTACTATAATTTAAATAGAAATACAGCACATCTCACCCCAGAGTAGAAGGTGCCGGGTTACAAGTGTGGCCGCACAGTCTACTGCAAACATTGTGGCTTCTCCTTCTCCTTTCTTATGGTTATCTTTAAACCAGACCTGGACTGTAAAGGTTAAGTAAAGGACCCCTCGACGGTTAAGTCCAGTCAAAGGTGACCATGGGGTTGTGGCACTCATCTCGCTTTCAGGCCGAGGGAGCCAGTGTTTGTCCACAGACAGCTTTCTGGATCATTTGGCCAGCATGACTGAACCGCTTCTGGTGCAACGGAACACTGTGACAGAAACCAGAGCGCACAGAAATACCATTTACCTTCCCGCTGCAGCGGTACCTATTTATCTGCTTGCACTGGTGTGCTTTCCTGCTAGGTTGACAGGAGCTGGGACAGAGCAATGGGAGCTCATCCCATCACACAGATTCGAACTGCCAACCTTCTGAGGCTCAGTGGTTTAGACCACAGTGCCAACTGCGTCTCTCTCTGGATTGTTGTTGTTGTTCAGTCGTTCAGTCGTGTCCGACTCTTCGTGACCCCATGGACCAGAGCACGCCAGGCACGCCTATCCTTCACTGCCTCTCGCAGTTTGGCCAAACTCATGTTAGTCGCTTCGAGAACACTGTCCAACCATCTCATCTCCTGTCGTCCCCTTCTCCTTGTGCCCTCCATCTTTCCCAACATCAGGGTCTTTTCCAGGGAGTCTTCTTTTCTCATGAGGTGGCCAAAGTACTGGAGCTTCAACTTCAGGATCTGTCCTTCTAGTGAGCACTCAGGGCTGATTTCTTTGAGAATGGATAGGTTTGATCTTCTTGCAGTCTATGGGACTCTCAAGAGTCTCCTCCAGCACCATAATTCAAAAGCATCAATTCTTCGGCGATCAGCCTTCTTTATGGTCCAGCTCTCACTTCCCTCCAATAGTGAACACCTTCAAACAGAAAACTGTTCTCTATAAAGTAGGACATGTGGCTACCTTGGAGAAGTCTCCATCACTTCACATTACAGAGGGGAGGAGGTGGAACCTGAGTTTCTCTTCCTCACACCAACCTCACGTCCTTTAGCCTATGCTTCCACCCGCTTGGCGCTCAGGCTTACACACAGACACTTCTGCCATTCGATTCCCCTAGTTAGATCCCTTCTCTCTGAGATATGTTTAATTAATCCAGCCTAGGGTGAGATTAGCAACAGCAAATGGACAGTGCATAAAACTTTTTAGGCAGCCAGCCAGCCATTCCTTGACAGGTTTGCAGTTCTTGAAGGTGGTTTTCTCTTTTTTTGGAGAAACTTAAAAGGACACTGTCAAGGATTTATGAGGATTCCCTCCTCCCTTGCTGCTAATATTGGATATATACCTAACACGCTTAAGTAATACTGGAATGACATACCTAAGCATATCCCAAGCAAACATCAGGGAAAGCTCTGCCTAGCCCCCTCTGCCTCATCCCCCCCCCAATGCCTTTGCCATCATGTCTCAATCCTGCCCTGAAGGGTGCACCTGGATTCAAAGAGCAGCTCTGTTTTCTTTCCCTCTCCTTCTGTGATGGGTTCCAGTCAGGATAGTAATGAGAGCTCATTACGGCGAAGGATTGTCTTTGTCATAATTATTGGTGTTTGCAATGTAGCCTTCGGAGACTCAAATGCCTGCAGCCCAAACACATTTCTCAGAAACGAGTCCCATCAACATAAACGGGGACTTTCTTCCGTTTTAGGTACGTTTGGGATTCCAGCCATAATCTGTCCCCGCTCTTTGTGAAGTGTTCCTGTACAAGGTGCATTCAAAGTGACGGTGCCCTTGTGCAGGAAACGAACTGCCTCCCCACAGAGGTGCGTCTGGAAACCTCATTATACAGCTTTTGGAGAATGCTGAAGAGCATACCCTCTAACATTTCTCTGATGACATTAAGGATGTCCTATTCCATAATAATAATGATTTTATTATTTGTACCCTGCCCATCTGACTGGGTTGCCCAGCAACTGTGGATGGCTTCCAACATATATAAAAACATAATAAAACATTAAACATTAAAAACTTCCCTATACATGGCTACCTTCACATGTCTTCCAAAGGGTTAGGGTTCCAAAGGTTGTAATGTTACTTATCTCCTTGGCTCGGGGTGTGTGTGTGACATAACTCCATACCCTCCAACATTTCTCTGATGAAAATAGGGCCGTCCTGAGGAAAAGTGGGACATTCCAGGATCATATCAGAAACCGGAATGGCTTCTGTAAGGGGACTGTCTCTGGAAAACAGGGAGACTTGGATGTTCTGCAATCGGTTTCTAGGCCCAACTCAAAGTGCTAGTTTTCATAGAATCCTAGAGTTGGAAGAGACCACAAGGGTCATCCAGTCCAACCCCCTGCCAAGCAGGAAACACCATCAAAGCATTCCTGACATATGGCTGTCAAGCCTCTGCTTAAAGACCTCCAAAGAAGGAGACTCCACCACACTCCTTGGTAGCAAATTCCACTGCCAAACAGCTCTCACTGTCAGGAAGCTCTTCCTAATGTTTAGGTGGAATCTTCTTTCTTGTAGTTTGAATCCATTGCCCCGTGTCCGCTTCTCTGGAGCAGCAGAAAACAACCTTTCACCCTCCTCTATCTATATGACATCCTTTGATATATTTGAACATGGCTATCATATCACCCCTTACCCTTCTCTTCTCCAGGCTAAACATACCCAGCTCCCTAAGCCGTTCCTCATAAGGCATCGTTTCCAGGCCTTTGACCATTTTGGTTGCCCTCTTCTGGACACGTTCCAGCTTGTCAGTATCCTTCTTGAACTGTGGTGCCCAGAACTGGACACAGGTGAGGTCTGACCAGAGCAGAATATAGTGGTACTATTACTTCCCTTGAACTAGACGCCATACTCCTATTGATGCAGCCCAGAATTGCATTGGCTTTTTTAGCTGCTGCATCACACTGTTGACTCATGTCAAGTTTGTGGTCTACCAAGACTCCTAGATCCTTTTCACATGTACTGTCTAGTTTTGACCTAGAAAGCCTTGAATGGCTCAGGGCCACAATATCTCAAGGACCGCCCCTTCCCAGATGACCTGAGATCAGACCTGAGATCATCACCTGAAGCCCTTCCTTGGGTGCCACCTCCACCAGAGGGTGGCAACACGAGAACAGACCTCTTCTGCGGTGGCTCCTCATTTGTGGAACGCTGTCCCCAGGAAGGTTCATCCGGTGCCTTCATTATGCATATTTTGGCAGCAGGTAAAACCAGGCCATTGGCTAATTCTCAATCCATGTTCTATTAAATGTGTTTGTGGGAGGGGAGGGGTTATTGGTTAGTTTTGTTCTTGTTTTTATTATGTAGTTTGTGGTTATATTCTGTATTTTATGCTATGGACCACCCTGAGATCTTCAGATGAAGGGCAGTATACAAAATTCATTCATTCATTCATTCATTCATTCATTCATTCATTCATATTAAAGAAATCACACCCAGTGATAAAAGCACATGCCTTGCCTCAGCGGTTCCCAAACCATTTTGGGCTGCCACTTGCTTGGCTCCCAAAACTCATCCCCATTGGCCCCTATCCTCTAAAAAGGACTGTTCAGAGCAGCAGTTTTCACAACCCGTCGAGGAACATGATAAGCACAATAAATTTCAAAACTTACAAAAATGCACGGGAAAATGTGGAACGCCCTCCCATCAGATGTCAAGAAAATAATTTCCTCCCTCCCTTCCCAGGTGGGTGGGGTTTGCGGCACCGGGCAGGATCGCCTGGTCAGGTTCCCCTCCCCCGGCTCAGGTGTGCCCTTGGCCTGCCTCCGGCCAGGATGGGACAAAAGGACAGAGGCCGGGGGCGGGGTCAAGGGCCAGGTAAAAGGCAGCAGTTTCCCTCCTTTTGGTTTCTCTCCCGCAGGTTCACGGAGCATCCAGGATCCAGGAGGTCTCCAGGAATCAAGGTAAGTGGTGGATTTGCGAGGCGGGAGGGCGACATGACCTCCCGCTGGGCCCAGGAGGGCGGCGGGAGGCTCAGCATCGGCCGCGCCACGGCCTTTTTTCCGTGCCGTGGGCCTCTCCTGGGCCCAGAAGACTATCTTACTTTTAGAAGACATCTGAAGGCAGCCCTGTTTAGCAAAGTTTTTAATGTTTGATGTTTTATCGCTTTATTATTTCATTATTAATAATATTCTGTTGGGAGCCGCCCAGAGAGGCTGGGAAAACTGTGGCTGGGTATAAATAATAATAATAATAATAATAATAATAATAATAATAGTTACATGTAAACAAAATCTAATTAAAACTATTTAGTTTAATTAATTCAACAAAACTAATGAACTTGAACCAGCAAGGCCAGCTTTTCAAAGTCTGGCAGTCATTTACACCTGCAGCAGCTCCATGCTACCCCCTTGCCCCATAGCACACCCCCCCAGGCAATACCATCGCTCTCCAGGGGGTGGTAGCGCCCACTCTGGGATCCACTGCTTACCTGAAGGCAGCCTCAATTTCAGTCCCTGGTGTCTCCAATCTCAGGTAATGGTTTCTGGGAAAGATTCCTCCCTGATACCTTGGAAAGCTACCAGTGATCATAGTAGCAGATAATATTGGAGCAGAATCTGATCTAGTATAAGGTTGTACCCTATGTTTGTATGTATTCAGCCACACAAGTAGTTTAGGGGAGCAAACTGCTGTAAATATATGTTCATTATTCTCACCATATCGTATTGGTTTTGAATGTTGTGGCTGTACGACATAGACAAATGGTCACGATTCCTGCCTATTGAAATGTTATACGTATTGCAATTAATTAATATTGAAGACAATTTTTTGGGGTTTTGTTTTTTTTAACTGCCTAAAGGCCGAACATGGACATGTTTTCTCCACACACCTTTTTATAGGTTATAATTATGAATGGAGGGATAGGACAAGGAAGGATTTCCCTGCCACACATACAGTACAATGATTTGGAAATAAAAAATTCCTATGGGATGCTCCCCCCACCCCATGGGGCGACAGCGCCTTGTGTTTGCTCTCACCTCTCCAATTGGCTTCTTTCACATTCTTTCCATGTTTTTTCATTTCGGTCTCGTTAATCAATATGCTAATGTCCCGACGCTGCTTCTCTACTGAGCTGTATCCCCAGCGCTTTCCAAACACCAACAAATATTAGCTGATCGCTTGCCACCTAAGTCGAGGCTTCAAAAGTACTGGATTTCCCAAACAATGGGGCTTACCAAAGCTGTGATAAGTTAAGTAGGAGAGTGATTCCTTGGTGTAATCAAGCAATGCAATGCAGTGCCGTGCTGGAGATTAGGGCTTGATCTTTGAAACCGATCTCCCAAGCCTTGAGGACAAAGCCTGAATAGCATTTTGGAAACAATAGATGAAATTTATATTCTCTCTTGCACAGTAGTCAAATGACCATTGACTTCACTGGATGCCATTGCTCACAGCCTTCTTTTAAGTAGATCTATTGAAGTAAAGTTGAATACTTACTTGGAAGTAAACCCCATTGAATACAGTTGGCCTCACTTTTCACTTCCACGAGCCCTCATCCCCCCCCCTTTTTTGCAGCAGACTGGAGGATCCTCATTGCAAATCTTTAATTAGCTGTAAAGCTCAGTGGGTGCATTCTGGCAAGTCACGTGTTCTCAGGGAGTAGCCATAGTTGCTTATTCTGATAATGACTGAGGAATTTGTTCTTTGGCAATTCTGATACAAGCTCACCTCACCACCACCTGGACTAATGTGTGGATTAGAACAGTCATCCTCTGGATCTTGCATTTTCTCAAGTGCTACAATGTGGTTCTTAGATTTTTTTTTAAAAAAAAGTACAAACAATACATATTTTTAATAGATAAAATGCCCTTTAAAATATGAGTTTTGAGAGAAAATGCATTCACAAATTCATATTCAAATGCAAGTTTTGTATGGGTTTTTAAATAAAAAGAGAGATATGTGTATGGAATGGATCTATGGAGGAACTTATGCAAAAGTGGTATGGTCTGAAATTGACTGAACCACCCACATTTATCTGCCTAATTTATAAAGTGGGTGGTGGGTAAAGCCTGTATGGGTAAGGGGAACTGAACGCTCCCAAAATTTGTAGCCTTGTATTCTCTTTTCTTGACTGAGGACAACCTGGCACTGGGAACTGGCCCCAGAACAGTTACACCATTGAATGCTTAAATATTTTGCACTCCTAGCAACAACTTCCTCACCCTATATAGGCTCTAACCCTGAAACAACTTCTGACAACCAGGGACGGACAAGGCTGCCAATTTCGTTTTCTCTCAGTTTCTCATTTTAGACCGCGCTGTGCTTGTCTTAAAGGTAAAGGCAAAGGGACCCCTGACCATTAGGTCCAGTCATGTCTGACTCTGGGGTTGCGGCGCTCATCTCACGTTAATGGCCGAGGGAGCCAGCATGACAAAGCCGCTTCTGGCGAACCAGAGCAGCGCACAGAAACACCGTTTACCTTCCCGCCGGAGCAGTACCTATTTATCTACTTGCACTTTGACGTGCTTTCAAACTGCTAGGTGGGCAGGAGCTGGGACCGAGCAACGGGAGCTCACCCTGTCACGGGGATTCGAACCGCCAACCTTCCGATCAGCAAGCCCTAGGTTCTGTGGTTTAACCCACAGCGCCACCCGCATCCCTTTTGTGCTTGTCTTGGGGTGATGGAATAACAGCATCATGGCATTAAAAACCACAGGAACCCCTGAACATTGCACAATACATGCTAGAATGCTCATGTATCTCATAACCCGTTGCAGAACTCCCTTCAATTTCACAGAGTCCTTGGTAGGGAGCAGTCTGAAGTGACCCAGCTATGTTGCTGAACCTTCACAGAATGCACTGCTAAGTAGAATTCAGTAGC
Organism: Lacerta agilis; assembly: GCF_009819535.1. Lineage (NCBI taxonomy): Eukaryota > Metazoa > Chordata > Lepidosauria > Squamata > Lacertidae > Lacerta > Lacerta agilis. The sequence goes on from NC_046318.1 coordinate 8,583,775, forward strand.
AGATCGCGCGGCAGCAGTGCTGCTCAGTGGTTGTAGTAGGGTGTCAGGACTGAGACAGTGGCGAGGTCCATGCAGTGCCTACTCACCTTTTACAAATGGACATTCAGAATAAGATAAATGGGAGTGACCTATATGAGCTGACCAGTGATGTGGGTTTTCAGGGTGGGGGATCATGGATGCAAGGAATACAAGAAAGCACACTTACTGGTGTTTGCATTAGGACATTTGCACAGGGCAATTTGCATTGGGAATTTTTCAATTTGTGCCCTTGGAAACTTTTCTGATGCTTTAGTGAGTGATCTAATTTAGGGTGGCTAATTTGCTTGTATTTAGTACACAAAGCTAAACACACCGAACCTGCCAAGTTTCCCTAATATTGAATGTGCTATTGGGATCCATTGATGGTTACTAATTCACTTTAAAAAAAAACCAAAAAAAAACAACAACAGAAAATTTTCCATGGAAAGTTAAAGCACAAGGAAACATCTCTGGCACTAACTATTCCACACTGATCCTATATGTAGGTTTTGTTTTGTTTTGTTTTGTTTGCCAGTGATGTAGATAAACGCACAGACCTGGGTCTCTAATACATGTGGACAGCAGACAAGGGGTATTGCATACGTCCTGCCACTGGATCCCACTCAGAATTGATCAGATTCTGCTTAAGTTGCAGCCATGTTTCTCAAGAAAGAGAGAGAAAATCATGCATCATGTTGTATCTTTCCTTTTATGGCAAAAGTTAAACAGATTCAAGAGTGTAAATTGCTTTTTAGCATTAAACTGTCAGCTTTGAACGTTATCCTTTACACAAAAAGTCATCACCATGCTTTATTGTTAAAGCTGGAGCCATAACATCCACTAAGCATTTAATTCCAGAATCTCAGGCATTACCCCTCCCTCCACAAAACTACCCACAGGCCCAAATTAAAGCTGAAATTCATTTGCTCCCCAAATTTATCCTTAAAACTCTCTCTAAAATTCTGGTGATGAATATTACTTTAATATACACCGAATATTCGATATACGTCCTTGACATCTGACAATATTTTATTTAAATATATGACATGTTTAATTGATAATTGACATGTAACAGTATTTGACAGAATTTAACAGCTAACAAGCAAAGGTTTTATAGGGTGGCAGCATTGTATAGCTGACATGCAATGACACATAGTATCTGACAGTATGTTTGATATCCTATCATCTTTTATTCCAATATTTAAGATATGATATGACAAGGGGTACTTGGCAATATTTGATAAGTGGCATTTATGTCATATTTGATTATTGGTGTGCAACTGTATTCAGTAGCTTGGCAGTATTGGAGTGATGATATTCAATAGAAGTTAGTATATAATACTGTTTGACAGCTGACAGCTTACAAGCTCATATTTGATGTCTGCCAAAATAATCAAGAAATGCCAACAAACCAAACATCCCAATTCTATGTATGTTTACCCAGAGAAAGAATTCAGGACATATAATGGATCAGCTCTAATGGACCAGGGCAAGGAAAGTCAACAAGAACGGTGGGAAATGTTGCAGTATATAAAAGTTGTAGTATATCCCCAAGTCCCTAAAGAGGAATGGTCCAGACAGCCACACCTTCTTCAGAAATACTATCTGCTCTTTGGGGGGTGATGCAAGCCAATTCAACCCACACCTTCCATTTTCCTTTTCCAATAAACACTCAACAGTCCGTGGCTTCTGGTGGACAATGAGGAAGCTCAGTTCTCATTGGGCTGAGACCATCCTTCCCCTCTTGTTTTCCACCGCCCCCTATTTTTGGTTCCATTTCTGTTAGCATGGAGGAGTTTGGATTTGATATCCCGCTTTTCACTACCCAAAGGAGTCTCAAAGCAGCTAACATTCTCCTTTCCCTTCCTCCCCCACAACAAACACTGTGAGGTGAGTGGGACTGAGAGACTTCAAAGAAGTGTGACTAGCCCAAGGTCACCCAGCAGCTGCATGTGGAGGAGTGGAGACGCGAACCCGGTTCACCAGATTACGAGACTACCGCTCTTCACCACTACACCACACTGGCTCTCATGGGGGTACCGTTAGAAGGAGTGATACTGAAACCAGAGATCCCATTTAGGTATACCCAGAAAGGCTTCCTCCCAAGCAAATGTGCACAGGGCAACAGCTAAAAGGACTCAACTTGTTGAATTGGACATGCAGATTTAATGGGAAAGAAAAAACGGAGCAGCATTTCACATTCAAAAATCTGAAGGGTCCAATTGGAAGACTCCATAAATGAAACGTATTTGGAATTGCTCCAGCCCAAAATCATTGACATCTCAAACCGTTTGCTCATTGACAGTCCATAAAGATCTGCATAAGGTGCCTTGTCAAGTATTTTTTTTACCCCGTAGACTCCCCCCCCCCCGGGTGATCTCTTTTAATTAAAAGAATCAATATTCACACAGATCAAGCACTGCTTATGGGAGCAGTTTTGCCTAATGGCACTTCAATACCCATTAGTATTAGTCTGCTTCTGCATAGGAATTTCTCTTTTGCGCTCTCTCTTTATCTTCTAAACAACTCCATTGAACAAATGAACTAAATCATACATTAAAACAAATTTGGACAGAATAGTTCATAAAAATGTCAGTGTGATGATAGCAGGACAAATAATTGCAGCAGCTGTCAAAATGTGAACAAGATTATTCCCTGAAATTACCTTATCTCTCCTTTAAACAAGTTTTAGTTGCTCCGTTGAGTAATGTATGTTCTATTTCTCACATGAAGAGAAGAAGAAGAAAAAAAAAACCCAGTGGAAGATACTCTAATATCTCTTGTAGAACCAGGATTTTATTGGAAATATTAATCTTTAACTTGGCAGCTGCTAAATTCTAATATCCATTTAAGCAATTTACAAATAATAATGGTGTTAAGAAAGATTTACTGTGCATTTGTACAACTCTCAAACTTTGCTATTTCTTCCCTGGTACAACTAATATTGATCTATTAACATAATGTCAGTCCTTCTCACTCTGTTTTGTTAATTTATGTGCAAATAACATTTAAGTCAAGGCGATGCTAGTACATAAAAGACATGAAGATGTTCGTGTATATACCGGTATGTAGATATACACACATACCCCATATGTATTCACAGTAATCCAAAAGAAAGCATTATCCTCATCCCTTGTCCCCAATTTCCTGTATTTAGGTCACAGAATGCTGTTGTTTAGTCGTTTAGTTGTGTCCGACTCTTTGTGACCCCATGGACCAGAGCACACCAGGCACTCCTGTCTTCCACTGTCTCCCACAGTTTGATAAGACTCATGTTGGTAGCTTCAAGAACACTGTCCAACCATCTCGTCCTCTGTTGTCCTCTTCTCCTTGTGCCCTCCATCTTTCCCAACATCAGGGTCTTTTCCAGGGAGTCTTCCCTTCTCATGAGGTGGCCAAAGTACTGGAGCCTCAACTTCAGGATCTGTCCTTCCAATGAGCACTCAGGGCTGATTTCTTTAAGAATGGATAGGTTTGATCTTCTTGCAGTCCATGGGACTCTCAAGAGTCTCCTCCAGCACCATAATTCAAAAGCATCAATTCTTCAGCGATCAGTCTTCTTTATGGTCCAGCTCTCACTTCCTTACATCACTACTGGGAAAACCATAGCTGTAACTATACGGACCAATATGGTATTTAGGTCACAGAATACTATAGGTCAATTATTAATCTTCCAACTACTTATCTTTTAGGATAGTCCTGTTCATTTCAACACTGCACAGTTCCAGCAAAAGATCCAGCAGGGTTGATTTTTTAAAAAAATAACTTGATCCTGCTGAATCCTTTATGATCCCAAATTTGGAATAATGTTTGTTGAAGGAACAATGGAAAGAGTCCACACTTTAGAGAATCCACTTGCACAAGGTTCATGTCATATTGTCCAGATAACAGCTGGGAAAAGCTTGATGGGAGACAACAGATCACTTGCAATGTATAATTACTACTTCGGTTTGCCTTTCGTGGTGCAATGAGAGATGTGAATTCAAGTTTCCCTTCTGATGGGAGAAGAAGAGAGAAGGAGGTCTAGATGGAGTCCTACACATTTCATTTTGGCCCATCCCTGTACAGTGGTACCTCGGGTTAAGAACTTAATTCGTTCTGGAGGTCCGTTCTTAACCTGAAACTGTTCGTAACTTGAGGTACCACTTTAGCTAATGGGGCCTCCCGCCGCTGCCGCCGTGCAATTTCTGTTCTCATCCTGAAGCAAAGTTCTTAACCCGAGGTACTATTTTTGGGTTAGCGGAGTCTGTAACCTGAAGCGTCTGTAACCTGTAGTGTCTGTAAACTGAGGTACCACTGTACCAAGAACAGTACATGTAGCCCTGCATCTCTGGATACAGAGATCCCATATCAGAAACAGAACCTGTGGCACCCTTTTATACGCACGGGGTTGTATCTTACTGAATCATATTCAGAGTAGAACCACTGATATTAATGGACTTAAGACTAACTTCACTAATTTCAGTGAGTATCCTCTGAGCATTATGTACTCGGATACCACTCACGGTTTCCAATTTAGGAGGTTATAACTATGCAGATGCCTGCTGGATTTGGGCACCAGATTATCTGCACTGCAGATTGATGTTGCTATTTGTTTTGTCTTTGCTTCTTCTTTTTTTACATTGTTTGTTTATGCTTTAGTGCACACTTGTTCTAAATCCTGTAGGAAGTGATGTGCAGTAGACAACATTCCTCTTTGCCTCAGTCAATGATTTGGAGATTTGTCCTCTCCCCCCCCCCACCGCCCAACTTGTCTGAGAATATCTTATTATTTTAAAACAAAGCACACCCATTTCTTAAAGGGTGTCAGCGGAGGATGGTTTGTTTGCTTTCGTTCTACCAGTACTTATTAATTCATTCAAGCAGCTTTGCTTTTTATAGAAGAAAAATAGATTCCTGCTTTGCCATTAAATGTATTCCAGGGGAAATCGACTAAACAAATGCCAGTTTACGGTAAGAATTAAAACAGACTTTGCTCTGATGAGATTTCTTTGTTGATTATAATCAATCATGTTAAAATACAAATTATATTATATTATATTAATCTTATCTCTTCTTTTTCTTCCTCTCCCTTCTCTGTGCTAGCTTGCTTGACTAGCTTATGTCACATTACTTTGAAGCATATCCAAAGATCTTTTTGTTTGGTTTTTTTTTTGTTTCTCTAGGACCAAACAGCTAATTTTAAATACATTGCTTATTTTGCAAAGTAGTCGAAAAATGAATGTTGTTTGCTCCTTGATGGCATTAATCAGTGACATGGGGGTGGCATCAGTGTGTCACCAATGTATACAGGGGTTTGCAGAGGAACATAAGGAATAGGAATAGGAATAATTTATTATTGGCCAAGTACATTTTCCACCATACTTGGAATTTGTTTCGGCTACATTGCAATGTAAACATACAGACACTGTTCCTCTCACAATACAAAGAAGCAAAGAAACCCCACCCATATTTTACCTCCCCTTCAGCTATACAACTACGAATTTAACAATTTAATGGCACAAGGGAAAAAACTATTCTTGTGCCTGGCCGATTTTGAATATGAAGTCCTGTAGCAACGTCCAGAAGTAAATCAAGCAGATGATGACCGGGATGTAAAGGATCTGCTACAATTCTCTCTGCTCTCTTCCTAACTCGGGTAGCATAAATTGTCTCTATTGAAGGCAAGCTAACACCAATTACCCTTTCTGCAATTCTTACAGCTCATTGGAGCCTTTTCTTGTCTCTCTTGGAGGCTGTACCGTAGCAAGCTGTTATGGAATTACAGAGAACAGTTTCAATGATGCCTCTGTAGAATTGGATCAACACTTCCTGGGACAATTTAAATTTCCTTAGTTGATGCAGGAAATACAGCCTCTGGTGGACCTTTTTCACAATACTATTGATGTTGCAGAATGAAATGTAAGTCTCTGTCCCGAAGAGCTTAGAATCTCAGTGGGGAATCAACTGAGAGAGGGGGAGGCCAGCGAGAGCAAGAGTTACACGAGGGATGAATTATAACACAAATGCAGGCTTCAGTTTGTGAAGGGGGCTGCTCCAGCCTCCTGTGGCTCCCTTACCTCACAGTAGGCGCAGGGGCCAACACAAAGCCACAGTCAGTGGGAAGGAATAGGAGGGCTTCTTGGAAAGTGGGCAAGCAAGAAGATGTTGCCTTCCGCTACACTACAATAGGAGTATAGCGTCTAGATCAAGGGAGGTAATAGTACCACTATATTCTGCTCTGGTCAGACCTCAGCTGGAATACTGTGTCCAGTTCTGGGCACCACATTTCAAGAAGGATACTGACAAGCTGGAATGTGTCCAGAGGAGGGCAACCAAAACGGTCAAAGGCCTGGAAACGATGCCTTATGAGGAACGGCTTAGGGAGCTGGGTATGTTTAGCCTGGAGAAGAGAAGGTTAAGGGGTGATATGATAGCCATGTTCAAATATATAAAAGGATGTCATATAGAGGAGGGTGAAAGGTTGTTTTCTGCTGCTCCAGAGAAGCGGACACGGAGCAATGGATTCAAACTACAAGAAAGAAGATTCCACCTAAACATTAGGAAGAACTTCCTGACAGTGAGAGCTGTTTGACAGTGGAATTTGCTAACAAGGAGTGTGGTGGAGTCTCCTTCTTTGGTGGTCTTTAAGCAGAGGCTTGACAGCCATCTGTCAGGAATGTTTTGATGGTGTTTCCTGCTTGGCAGGGGGTTGGACTGGATGGCCCTTGTGGACTCTTCCAACTCTATGATTCTATGATGCACATAGCACTGCTCAAGCCAATTCCTTAGACTGGCGTACGCACGCAGCCTCTTGGCAAGACGCTCCCGCGCAGAAATTGGTCCTTGGAGATCAGTTAGATATGAATTGGTATTATGATGGGTTTTTAATTTTAAAAGCTTTAGAAATCACTGGATTAGGTTACTGAGAAGCGGTGACATTTGATCGCGCACTCTCTCGCTCTCTCACACACCCCTACCTTTATAATGTGATAACGAAACATTTCATACTGCATTTGGGAACAATCAGGTTCTGGAAATAATTAAGTAACGACTTGTAATGTCAGTATCACAAAGATTGATGTGATAGTTAGGCATAGGTACATCTCCCCAACAGGCAACAGGAATAGATCAAATATTCACATATTATGAGTATGCAGATCATAAGAAAGCTGGCAAAGCATCATAGCTAGGTTTATATTATATTAAGGGCAAATAACAGTGCGTCAGTTCTATCCTTTTTCCTATAACAGGAGTCCAGTTGAAGTGTTGTGCAGTGGTTGAGAACTTTACCTCAGGATGAGAACAGAAATCACGCAGCTGCGGCGGCAGGAGGCCCCATTAGCTAAAGTGGTACCTCAGGTTAAGAATGGTTTCAGGTTAAGAACAGAGCTCCAGAACGAATTAAGTTCGTAACCAGAGGTACCACTGTATTTTATAGGCAGTTTTGCTGCCAGTTCACCCAGTCACTCCCCATGGCAGATTTCCAAACACTAGATATTAAATACTAAAATAAAACTTCATTGGGTGGGCAAGTATCCTTGGATGGCAAATAACAACACTAAATATCTGGTAAATATTTTGTGAAAACTCAAAGGGTATTTGGTGAGTAAAAAGATCAGGTTTATAAGGAAACTGCTGATTTGGTATGGTTTATCTTACATTTAATATGGAGTGCTATCACTTATACTGGTCGCATGATCGGTCCTGGGGATTGCTGGGCACTGATGGTTTAGTGCCTGGAGCTGTGAAAGCTGGACTTTGGTAAGTTTGATCCTGGTTGATCCTGGTTGACTGGAATTGTGCAGAAATAACCTCTCAATATGTTCTGGGCAGTGCCAGGGCAGGGGGATTAAAAATAATAATAACCACAGGGATTGTGCAATTTTTCCCAGACTAGCACTTTTTTTGTTAGGGGCCAGTGTAGTGCAGTGGATCCACTAGGAAGATCTGGGTCCTAATCAATCAATCAATCAATCAATCAATCAATCATTCTTTATTACGGTCAGCAACCAGCACAACAAATAAAAGCAATACATCATTGGGATGAATTTTTTAAATATAGACTAAAATAAATTATCTAAAAAAGATTAGCTGTCAGTTAACCATTAAGAGGTATATAATAAATTATTTTCTAAGCAATATGAATTAAAACCAAAATCTTTTCTAGCTAGGATCAAGAGTTACTTTGAGTGCCTCCTATATGTGCGGACCGGATTTCAATAGCATTGGGGCAGAATTTTGCCACCATGGCGGTGACATTTGGGTTGGAGTCTGAAAGGAGCCATTTTGTATAGAATTCTTCGGCTCGTCCAGGGAGCTCATCAAGTATCTTTGAAATATTTCCTTAGCCATGAAGTTTATCAGGTGGCCGTAGTGGCAAGAGTATTACTAGCTATGAATTGGAAAGGAGAGAAAACGCCGACAAAGCTGGAGTGGCAAAATAAAACGTTGGAATACGCAGAGATGGCAAAATTAACAGAAAGACTGAGAGGTCACACCAAACAAACGTTTATTAAGAAATGGGATATGTATCAAAAATATTTAAAGGATTATTGTAATAACATGACGTCTGTGGCAGCCTTTGAATGACTTCTGCGGCATGATGGATAATTAGGAGATTTCATAATTTTGACGAAATTTAACAAAAGTAAACAGAAATACACAGTGCGTTAGAACAAGTGTTAGATAGGGAAGTTGATGGGTCTATAGAAACGTTAGAGGAAGAATGTATCGTGATGTAATATAATGTTTTATTTTCTCTTTTTTGCCTTTATGGACAATTCTTCTGTATGTTTCTTTAGTATTAATAAAGCATTAAATAAAAAGTTTATCAGGTGGCCAAGGCTGGCCATTTACTTTCAACCTAAGGTAGCTCATGATACGATTGCTGTGAGTTAAGAAAGCAGGGGTGCAAACAGGCACAATAATAACAGCAAGAACAATACAAGTTGTTAGTAGTGGTAGTGTAATCTGTGCACAGTTCCAAGACCAGTACTACGGACAAATGCAATTTCATCCTAAATTGCACAAAGATTTGGGTGGGGTTTTTTTTTGCCGCAAGTCACACTTTTTGTCAACGGCAGAAACTGGTGAATTTGCGTAGTGTTTGGTGAGCTTCAGAGACACTTTGCTGTGTGCAATTATTCATGCCACAACATGGGGCCGCAGAGCCCAAGCGGGCTGTTTGTTCTAAGGCTGAAGCCGAGGCGTTTGAAACCTGCAAGAGACAACCAGAAGCCCAGAGATCATGGCTAATGTGACACCCCCAGGCCTAATCTTCTTAGAGCACTGGGATAAAATAAGGATCCATTACAAAATCGGCCTTCATCCTGCCCCCCTTCTGTGCTCTGCCTCTCTGATAGCCAAAGCTGAGACAATTGCCTGATTCGGGGGACTTAATCAGGTATTAGGAGCTAATGCAGTACGAGAAGAGGCTAATCTCCATATTTACTCCATCTGTAGTGGTGGACCTTGGTTGCTTGCCTCTGGGAGATCAAAAGGATCTGGCAAAAATCAGATTAGAGCTGAAGAAAAGGGAGGGAGGTCCAAGGAGTATAAGAGGTAGGATTCTCTCTGTTTTTCTTGGTTGTGTATACAGTGTCTTAAGATCACTCTCTGTAATCCCTCAGAAAGCCTTCTCATTGTCTTTCACATTGTCTCTTTTCACTTTGAAAATGGAAGTGGCTAATTCTGTATTTATTATCAACTAACAAATGCTAACACTAACAAATTGTACCAAGTATTTCCCACTTTCGGGGTTTTTTTTTTTTAAGATCAAAATTAGATATATTATGGTGAGATGGACTGTTCTTCCTAAAACACGTCCAGTGAATATTCACCTTTTATCTCATTTAGCACTATTATTTCCTCTGGCTGTTGCTACTTCCTTCTCCCCAGATTAGCCACCTGAATCATCCCACCAATCGCTGCCTAGCGAACATGATGATGTAATAATGCCTCATAGCCAGTCAGGTATGTCTCTGTGACAACATCACAGACATCAAATGATAGTCATTGAAACAAATATGGCTGCAATCAAATATGCCCATGATTTACCTGGGGAAAAGCCCTGCTGAACATAGTGAGACTTATTTCATAGTAAGCTTGCATAGAATTATACTGCATGTGAACATTTTCCAAAGAGTGCTGATAAATTATTGAAAAGGAGAGGCCATTCTTTGACCTGGACCCCCCAAAACAGAGCTTTCCTCCCTTAAAAAAAAGAGAAAAAGCTCAACAACTTTTTGACCTGAATCCCCGTCCCTAATAGGGCTTTCTGCCTCCCTAAATAAAGTTCCAAAAATGTGAGGGAGATAGTGAAAGATACAGGAAATTGAATGCAGATTTCCAAAAAAATAGCAAGGAGAGACAAAAGGGCCTTCTTAAATGAGCAATGCAAAGAAACAGAGGGAAACAACAGAATGGGGAAAACCAGAGACCTGTTCAAAAAAATTGGAGATATGAAAGGAACATTTCGTACAAAGATTACCATAATAAAGGACAAAAGTGGGAAGGACCTAACAGAAGCAGAAGACATCAAGAAGAGGTGGCAAGAATACACAGAGGAATTATACCAGAAAGATTTGGAGGGGAGGTCTTGTACACCCCAGGTAGTGTGGTTGCTGACCTTGAGCCAGACATCATGGAGAGTGAAGTCAAATGGGCCTTAGAAAGAACTGCTAATAACAAAGCCAGTGGAAGTGATGATATTCCAGCTGAACTATTAAAATTTTAAAAAGATGATGCTGTTGAGATGCTACACTGCCCGTTTTTAACTCTGTGAGTAGGTCACAGTCTCTTGGGAGTTGAAACAAAATAGAAAATTCTTTTCAGTAGCACCTTAGAGACCATCTGTGTTTGTTCTTGGTATGAGCTTTCGTGTGCATGCACACTTCTTGGGAGTTGGCCACCCCTGCCCTAAAAGTTTAGGGGGAAGGCAGAAAGAGAGAGAGAGAAGGAAATATAGGGAAAGTGGAGAAGAGGAGAAAAACATAAATGATACAAATAAACAAGGCAGAGGGTCAAATAGCAACCATGTTTCAGGCCAGAATGGAAGCAGTTCCTGGTTCTGAAAAGGTTGCCAACTACTGATTTAAGCCTAGTGTAAAAGAGGCAACACGTAGACCGATGAATGATGGGCGCAATTATATCTTTATAATTTGCAACTGCTGATTTAAGTGCCGCTTGCATGTGCCCATTGCACCATTTGTTGTCTTTTAATGTGCAATCTTTAACCCTCAAAATTGCAGTGGTGGAGTGGGAGTGTGGCATGCTACATAGTGTGCAGCTGAGTACACAAACTTACAATCTGTGCACAGACCTGCCTTGAAATACAATGACAAACTAATGATAGTGGAATGTGGATATAAAATTTACAGCATGTTATGGTGTAAGAGAAAATTATATGAACATGATATATCGATGGTATCTAACACCGAGCAATTCTGCACATGTGCGCAGTGTGCAGAGTGCTCCTGTGCATGCGCGCACGATGAAACCCAGAAGTATTCAGAGCAGTACGTAACTCAAGGGTCCACTGTATAGGGATAGAACTACCTGAACTGTATAGAAACTTACAGGTAGGTAGCTGTGTTGGTCTGCCATAGTCAAAACAAAATAATTTAAAAAAATAAAAATCCTTCCAGTAGCACCTTAGAGACCAACTAAGTTTGTTCTTGGTATGAGCTTTTGTGTGCATGCACACTTCTTCAGATACACTGAAACAGAAGTCACCAGACCCTTAAATATAGTGAGAGAGTGGGGAGAGGTATTACTCAGAAGGGTGGTGGGAATGGGTGATTGGCTGATGGGTGTGGAAAACCTGTTGACGACTGTTAACGACTGCAATTGGTCTTACAGGAAAAAGCAAGGGGTGAGATGGCTAACTTTGTCATGTATAAAGAGATAAGAATCCAATGTCTTTGTTCAGACCAGGTCTCTCCATGGTTTTAAGTTTGGTAATGAGTTGTACAGAAACTTAATTCACGTATGCTACTACAGCGTCAAGAATGCTACTCGCCCCAAAATGGAAAGGAGCAGAAGTCCCAGCAAAGGAAGAATGGATACAAAAGCTTATGGAATACGCAGAAATGGTGAAACTTACCAGAAGAATAAGAAATCAAGATAACAAACTTTTTTTTTATAAAAGAATGGAAATAGTTTATTGAATATTTACAGATAAATTGTAAACAGATAAGAACATTGGCAGGATTATTGTAATAACCTGCAGTTTTATAAGAGCATATATTTAAAGTAGATGAATAAATGAGCAAATTAAGTTAATTTGGATATACAGAAGATATTAAAAATAAATATAAGGAACCGCAGAAGGAGGGGGAAAGAAGTCAAGTTTTGAAATGCTAAAGTGATTGTAAAATTAGTCAAATGTACAGGTGAAACTCGAAAAATTAGAATATCGTGGAAAGGTTCATTTCTTTCAGTAATTCAACTTAAAAGGTGAAACTAGTATATGAGATAGACTCATGACATGCAAAGCGAGATATGTCAAGCCTTTATTTGTTATAATTGTGATGATTATGGCGTACAGCTGGTGAGAACCCCAAATTAACAATTTCAACTTTGGGTTTTTCATCAGCTGTGTGCCATAATCATCACAATTATAACAAACAAAGGCTTGACATATCTCGCTTTGCATGTCATGAGTCTATCTCATATATTAAACTCCAGTAGCTAATGAAAACAATTGCTTACATAAATGGTCTTTTCCACGATATTCTAATTTTTCAAGTTTCACCTGTATAAACCTGAAAAGCATAAATAACTTTTTAAAGAACAAACAAACAAACAAACAAACAAACAATGAAATATAATGACAAAAACACGGCAGTGAAGTGGACTCTCTTTGCCATGCTATACTCTACCATACATGTGAATAGATTGGGTTTTCTATATTGACTGAGAGTGACTGCCAAAAGGTTGGGTGGGGGAACCCTCAATAAAGCAAATAATAATAATAAAAATAAAAATACCCATCACTCCCCTTTTCGATTGTTTACTTTAAAGCATTCAACTTTATGTGATACTTTCTCTGTGTGTTTGTGTGTGAAATCATGCCATTTGGCTACCTTTAAGCAGTCTACTGTGACCAGAGAAACCTGGGCGGGGGGGAGCAAATGAAATTCACACAGTTCCTGATATCGGCCATTGCCTACTGTTCGTAAAGAGTGACATGTGGCTGGCAGTAATGGCCTTCAAGCCAGGTGAAGCCTGTGCAACAATAAAGTCAATACCTTTGACCACCTTGGCTTGATGTTGCCTTAATGATGGCTGTATCTTAGCAAGCCTGAAAGTATTCCTGGGCAGGGATGGAGGGAGGGGAAAAAAAATAGCAGCCCGCAGTTGAAAAGGCTGCGCAGTAACTTTTCAAAGCCTACATTGTCCTCCTTCCTGGAAGACTTACAAAGTCACTTCTTTTATTTTGACTTCCTCGCAAACCCCGTGGTGCCGGGGGAGAGAGAGAGCTATGGTAGCTGCTGTCTTTTTGGCAATAAAGCTCACCTCATTAGAGTGGATTAAGTCACGACGCTGAGAAGGATAAAAGGTGAAGAGGGAGAACAGAGGATGGTGAGTGAGGGAAGCTAAGTGTCATTTGTATGCTGACGCCATTATTGACTGGAGCCCATGTGGGTCGCACTTTTCAATTACCATCTGCTAGAAAGGTGGCCCATAATTGCAAAGGCTGATGCCAGGGCTCCAAATGTCAGGGGAGCCTCCCTAACCTTCATCACCTTTTTCTTGATGGTTGACTTGAGGATGTTCAAAGGCACAAACCACTGCCTCTAGATCTCCCTGAGGAAGATAAGAATGCCATTTATTTTATTTTTGTTTTTAGAAAAAGCCTCATTTAGCAACCTCCCATTAAATTCACAGTCTGGTGGCCTGATCCTGCACAGCCCAACTATGCCCCAGGGGCCTCGCTGACAGCAGCATAAATGTGAGGTGTGCAGGTCTGATGGCTCAGTTTATTCACTGCTAAGGGAATAAACATCAGGGATTAGCAAAAGCCGCCCCTTTATTATTTCCACAGATAATATTCTTGCCTTCCCGAATGCTGGCGTTGTGTTTTCAGGGCACTCGCCCGCAAAAGAGTAGATGTTGTTTTTTGCAGTACAGATCTGAATCACTGTTGCACACGACACACCTGTTGTCTGCAACAATAGACCTCGTCACACATCTTGTTCCCCATTCAAAAGCACAGACATCTCTAGGCGGGCCTGTTCATCGTATGTACGGTTATCATTGTGGCATATCAAACCTGTTACCCTTATCTGTTACAACAAAGATCTGATTTTTGGACAAGGTGGGAAACCACAGATTCACAATATCCTTAGCGAGCAGGATATCTCATCTTCTGGACAGCTTGGCTGCAATAAGTATACCCCTATGTCTCTTACAGTCAAATCCATACCTTTTAAATTACAAGGACCCAGATATTCCTATAGGCAAGGAATGGCTTGCTAAATAGACTGAGACTCCAGGTCTCAGAGACGGTCTGTTCCTGCATGCGCTTTCTCATTCAAATCTTCAAATAAGCCTATGTATGCTCAACATCCCACCCATCAAAGGTTCTGGGATGGTTGCTCAGATGAGCATGGCCTTCTTGGTGATAGTCCCAAGAACTTGATTGATTTCCTTGAAGAAGTGGGTTCATAGTCCTATTTTTAGAGTATATGAAAGAAATCCAAGGCCTCTTTATTATTACACATTTGATGGTTGAAATAGGGTAGAAAACACTGATGCATGGTCTTAGCACAGAGATAAGAATGAGCGAATGCCTCACACAGCACAGGTAATGGCAATGATAAACTCCATGGAATTCAGATGTTCATCTGAAGGGACCGGCAGTGGGGCAGACCATGGGGGGTAGCTGTGTCTATTTGCGTGGCTCCTCATCCAACTAGAGATGCACACAGTGAAAGTCTCCTTCTGTACAAAACTGGACACTGGCTGCACCAGGATGTGTATGAATCACTCTCATTGCTGCTCTGCACCCAATTTCTTTTAAAGATGCCATGGTTTTTTGGCCTGTGCACTGACGAACTGGATAGGCAGCTGTGTCTCAATATTCTGCAGGACACTAGAGCTTTCTCATCAGATTTATAGCCTAAAAAGCGCCGGACAAGAGTAAACATCAATTTCCTTTCTGGGATCAAGCAAAGAGCTGCTTTTATTCTGACACATCCTCTTAGCACACCTGTAGGCACATTAGCAAGGCCTACATTAACGCAAGTGAGCCACTGGACATGATGTTACTCGGAAACTCAGGAGTTGTTCCTCTCTGTTGATTTTCACAATTTCACAATTCCTCATTGATCTGCTGCCACTCACATTTCTCCAGCATTAACTGCAAGTGTTTCCTTTTAAGAGGAATGACTAGGCCATGTAAAAAGACTAGTAAGAAACCAGCCACCACTAATGGACACTTTCCTTCCCAGGTTATAAGAAATATCTATGATGATTCAGACAAAATATTTTGTTTCTTTGTTTTATTTTTTACCATTACATTTGGATTCCACCTTTCCTTCAAAGAACTCAAGATGGCACATGTGATTCTCCTCCTTTCTGCTTTATCCTCACTGTTTGCCTACATTGGACCATGTCTTGTATCTCTTGTTTAAGTCACTTATGCATGGCCAGTTGTTGTTGTTTTAAATAAAGTCCAACTTACTATATGAAAAATCATACACAATATTATATGAAGGAATATTCTTCTTTGGCGATCACTCGTAGCTGAGTAAGATTGTCTTCCATAAACACGGTTTTAACAATGAGTCCATAAGTGACTGAGGAGGCCAATTCTGGATCCACATATCCTTCCGCAGTGGGAACATTGGTTTCCGGGCAGGAGTTGGTCAAGGTGTGGTTTTGCCAAGCGTGCCTTCCTCTTAGCACATTTCTCCCTTGCGTCCTGAGTTTGAGTGTATTCAAAGCCCATGACACTTTCGGTTAAGGCTGTTCTTCAATTGGAGCGCTCTCAGGCAAGTGTTTCCCAATTGTTGGTGTTTACACTACATTTTTCAAAGATTCACCTTGAGAGAATCTTCAAACCTCTTTTGTTGGCCACCAGAATTACGCTTTCCATTTTAAAGTTAGGAATAGAGTAGTTTCTTTGAAAGATGATAATCAGGCATCCGCACAACATGACCAGTCCAACAAAGTTGATGTTGAAGAATCATTGCTTCAACACTGGCGATCTTTGCTTCTTCCAGTATACTGGTAATAGTTTGCCTGTCTTCCCAAGTGATGTGTAAAAAATTTCAGAGACACTGTTGATGGAATCTTTCGAGAAGTTGGAGATGGCGTTTATAAGTGGTCCATGTTTCACAAGCATACAGTAAAGTTGGTAGTACTTGAATGTGTATGAAATAGTCACACCCTACGCAGTACTATACTTCTGCAATTCAGTTTTGTAACTATTAGTACATACACATTTTTATTCAGTTGTACGGATTGTTGCTGTTTATTTTAGGAAACCTGGAGAGCATATGCATATAATAGACATATAAACCTACGGGTATAATGCATAAGCACACCTTTGCATGCTGCCCATGGCACTTTTATCAAAATATGAGCACTGGCACCGAATTTTTTACCAAAACAAAAGAGCACTGTATAAAATAGCATACATATAACAATGAATATAATGTGTGGAAATTGTTAATATTTTTTTTTAGTGTTTGTGGTAAAACAACAGGGCTTCTTGTTGAAATCAAGAAGAAATCTTGTCAAAATTCATGTGGATAAGCTCAATATCAAGATTTCCAGAAAATCCCACCTGTAGACAAGAATTCTGCATCTGCATCCAGATGTTCAGTTCTTATACTGAGTGAAGGATTTAGACAAAGTAACCTCCAAGGTCCTTCCCACTGTAAGTGTCTTATGACTCTTCAAACCTCTATCAAGGCAACCCAAAACCATCTTCTCAGATAGGTTCCTAGTAGAAGACTGGCTAGTGACTGTCCCTAGTGTTGTGTATTAAGCAATAACACAGTCAAGATGTTTAATATAGTGTATTGTGTTGTATTACAGACCTTATTTGAATGTACAAGTTACAGCGGGAACGGCAATCATTTGCTGATTCAGGGAGCAGGATGTGGATCCTCTGTTGGATTGGTTTCCAAAGGAGGGAAGACGTGCCATTGGTTCCCGCAAAAATGTATCTTCTCCCTACTAGAGGCCTGTTAATATATAAACCCCAGTTTTCTCTTTTCCTGTTAGTTCTTCCCTGTTCCTGAAATAAAGAGATGTTGTACCTGATTCTTGCCTCCAGTTATTAACGACACTACACCTAGATTAACCTCTAAAGGAGAAGCACTTGGAGCCATTTTTTAATCTGTCTCTTAAAACAAATCTGAATAATTGTAAAAGATCCAGACCTCAAAACTCTGATATACTCATCAGAACAGAATTTCTCCCAAGGTTGAGTGAGCTGCCTATGGCTTGCCCAAGCTATGGCACAACCCTGTCTTTTCCACTGGTGCCCGTGCCTGGAAAAAGTAAGCCCTGTGTGGCTGATGGTGATTGTCTTAAAATGGATGGATTTAAAAGTGCAGGAACAGCTGGTAGCTAAGCAGGTTTACCAAAAGGTTACAGCCAGTCTAGATGCTATATTTGACAAGATTATTAGCATCACTATGATGAATTTCTCACCCTCCAGCTAGAGCAGTCACCAGAGGGGAAGTCACTGAATGAACCCCCGTACATCTTGCGACCCACCAAACCAAACACATCTTGCCATCTCTGTGTGGTGGCTTACCGGGCGCTGGATCTCCTGCTTGAGAGTGACAAAGGGGGAGGGACAGTATAAAACACAATGCATGGATCGCGGGCTACATCTGACATTGAGCAGCACAACTTCAGAAGCACTGCAAGCCTGGTGCGTTGCTCTGAAAAAATGCAGCAGGATTGTACAGAGGGAGATGCAGGAAATCCAGCACATCTCAACAACTGATATATTGTAGAGCGGAGCCAATGGCAGTGTAAGGGCTTAGCCACACTGACCTTTTGCCCTGCTCTTTCCAGGCACTGGTCAATGCTCAAAAGCTCAGTGTCCAAGCATTGTTCTTGCCCTGAGCGTCCCCTGCTGAAACCCACTCTTTAAAGCTCAACTGGAGCAAACGTCAATTCAGTTTTTCCGTGGATTGATTATTTGTTACAACTGAACTTTAAAGAGCGGGTTTTTGTGTGTGTGGGGGGGGGAATTGCTTGGGCACTGAGCTTTTAAGTGTGGACCATGCATGGAAAGAGTGGAGGAAATGTAACTGTGGCCAAGGTCCAAAGCTCTTTAGCTGACTCAGCCAATTCAAGTACTCATGCCCCTATGTATATATGCATGTGCTGATGGAGGGGCTGATAAGATTAGGCTGTAAATGCAACATCATGTCCTTCAAGAGACCTTTCCCAGTATTTCTGCATACGAGCATCTCCTTTTTGTGCTTCCTGGCTGAGCTATCAATGAATTTACAAAGAAGGGACAGCTTTCACAGGAAGGTCACGGGCATTTTAGCACTGGAGAGCCTGGTTATGTCTTGTATTTCTTCCTAATATTGTTCCTTTTAGTTAACAGGGGCAGCTGCATATTAGATGACTTCCCTCTTTCAATTGCTAAGTGGTGCTAGTTCAGGGTGTGTGTGTGTGTGTGTGTTTTATGCATTATTGGTGAGTCGCCAGTGGACTCAGGGGAGAGGTGTTATCTCCCTTGGCCCTGAAAATTGATATTGAACATGGGAAGGGTGTGGGGGTGTGGGGGGTGGAATCTCACAAGCTGATAGCAATTAGCTAAAAAGGATTTGCGACTCCATGATTCATCACACCAGGGGGAATCAAAGTCATTTACAGGCCCTCTTTCCACAGGCTCTGCCTTCTACTCCAAAGATATACCTCTGTTTATCTTCGCACCATGGTGTGACATTTCCTTTTTCAAGAGCCCATTTTCTTCGAAACAGAGCAGCAGGCGGGCGGCAACACAAGCAGCCTTTGATTATCCCTTGACTGCTTCGGTGACATGATGGCTCTAATAGCAGCCCGTTAAGAATGTGACTATTTGGGTGACTATTTGCGTAGCTGTATGGACAGGTCAAGTCTAGGTCTTGCCGGCAAAAGAGGCATAATGTTCTCTCTATTGCAAGAAAAGTCATATGAAGTGAGTTGATAGCTCAAAGTGTTTTGGGTTGTTGTTGTTTTTTTTGTTTTGTTTTTTGCAGATCCCTTTCAAAGCCAAATTGCAATTTCCTTAAGGCTGAACTGAAACCCCTTGCCTAATTTGACGTTCTTTTTTGCAAGTGTCAAATCAGCACCTCTCATTTTCAGCTGCACATTCTTTGCCAGTGTGGCAGGGTGATGACAACCCTGTAGGAGTCAAGGTCACACATATGCGCGACCCAGTTCAGGAGTAGGCTACCACGTTCCTAGCCTACAGTTGTCCCCCAAGAGGTTGCCCTGTTATAGCAGATAGCCAGACTGATTCTCCTACTGGCCATGAGCACTAATTGCAGGCACTTGGTTCTGAAGGAAGCAGGAAACGAACATACAAAAGCTGTCACTGCAGAGACACAAGTGTTACAGAATCCAAGGGATTTGCTTGTTGAGAGGAAGAACCTCCATGTATTCGGGTGGCATGTTCTGTGGGATTATTATTATTATTATTTAGTAAATTTGTATACCACCTTTCACCTGCAGATCTCAGGTGAACATAAAATTAGGATCAGTTACAGGTAGGTAGCCGCGTTGGTCTGCCATAGTCAAAACAAAATAAATAATAAAAAATAAATAAAATTCCAAGAACAAACTTAGTTGGTCTCTAAGGTGCTACTGGAAGGATTTTTTATTTTTTTTTATTTTTTTATTTTGTTATAAAATTAGGATTATGGCCTAGAGCAGGAGTCAGCAACCTTTTTCAGCAGGGGGCTGGTCCACTGTCCCTCAGACCTTGTGGGGGGCTGGACTATATTTTGAAAAAAAAAATATTCCTATGCCCCACAAATGAATTCCTATGCCCCACAAATAACCCAGAGATGCATTTCAAATAGAAGGACACATTCTACTCATGTAAAAACATGCTGATTCCCAGACCATCCGCGGGCCGCATTTAGAAGGCGATTGGGCTGCATCCGGCCCCCGGGCCTTAGTTTGGGGACCCCTGGCCTAGAGTCTTCCAGAGAATGATACTTTTTGTAATCAGCATAAGTTTTTTTTTATTCTTATTCATCATTCTAATCAACCAGTGCTATAACTTGATCTGCCAGAGCTCTTAAAGCAGAAACTGGGGGTGCTATTGCTCTAGATTTCCTTCATTGAGTCAGAATAGTTGGCCCACAAGGTCCCTTTCAATTCTGTGAATCTAAAAGTACTTGACTATTATTTGGCAATGCTGGACCAGAAAACTGACTTAATAGAATCGTAGAATTGGCTTCTTCTTCTTTTTTATGCACCATATGCCAAGCCCAGATGAACAGACCTCATGGACAGGTACAACAAATCTTAAACATTCTGTGCATGGTGGGAAGAGCATGCAAATTGCCCTTGCATTTTCATATTTGTAAGTGTGGGATGTGAAACACAGAGCAGTCAAATACAACATTCCTAGAGTGGACATAAAAGGGGATGTCTGGACCAGCCAGTTGGAACTTCCTGTTTCCTCCTGTGCTGGGGCAGACTTCCTCTGCATGTGACCAGAGGTGGGCGTGGCCTCACCTGTGCAGGTAACAAAATACCTCAGGGGAGGTAGCCACCTCTCTCTCTGATTCCATTCCTCGAAGAAGCAACATCTTCTTAGTCTGAGATGCTCTCTTGGCTTGTAGCCAAGAGAGGAGAGGACAAAGGAACTACCAGTATCTCCTTATGGGATAGATTTCAGGTGTATATATTTTGTAACCTAAGTCTGCCTTCTGGGATCCATCTGTGAACAGAACGTGTGTGAGTAAACTCTTTTATACTTTTATACAAGACTGTGTTGTGTCTAATCTTTTATGAGGGAATAAAGGGGAATTACCAGGAAACTTATTTTAGAGGCTTAAACAATCCTGGCAACGACGTTATCTGCTGTACAAGTTTAAAAAGGGGAATGTTACTCTGCTAAATTCTAGAACTTGTTAACACAAGTTGGGAAGGATATAATTAAACAATATATCCTCTCCTGCCTCGCTGAACATTCCCACAGTAAGATGAACTCAGTAGATCTGTGTGTGGTCTATCATACTTTGAGAATGGTGGTTGAGTGGATAAATGTTTTGCTGCTTAAACATGCATGCACTTTACTCACCACATTTCTATACAAGCCTACTCAGAAGTACATCCCACTGGTGTTTATGTATTTAATTTGTAATTCATCCAAAGATCACAGGGCGGTTCACAACATAAACATATAAAATGAGAACATAAAATGCATAATAAAAACAAAAACAACCCAATAACACCCCCGAACACATATAGAAGGACATAGAATGTTAAAGAGAAATGTTTTTGCCTGGTGCCTAAAGATACGTAATGAAGGTGCCAGGCGAGCCTCTCTGGGGAGAGCATTCTGTAAGTGGAGAACCACCCTAGAAAAGGCCCTTTCTTGTGTTGCCTATCTCCAGACTTCTAAGTGGAGGAGGCACACAAAGAAGGGACTCAGATAAATTCAATGGGGATTACTCCTAAGTATGCTGGTGGGGACTCTTGAGAGTCCCATGGACTGCAAAAAGATCAACCATATCCATCCTTAAAGAAATCAGCCCCGAGCGCTCACTGGAAGGGCAGATCCTGAAGTTGAGGCTCCAATACTTTGGCCACTTCATGAGAAGAGAAGACTCCCTGAAAAAGACCCTGGTGTTGGGAAAGATGGAGGGCACAAGGAGAAGGGGATGACAGAGGATGAGATGGTTGGACAGTGTTCTCGAAGTGACTGGCATGAGTTTGGCCAAACTGCAGGAGGCAGTGGAGGATAGGGGTGCCTGGCGTGCTCTGGTCCATGGGGTCACGAAGAGTCGGACACGACTGAACGACTGAACAACAACAACTCCTAAGTAAGAAGGTATAGGATCAAGCTATTCCAGAGCAATCTTAAGTGGAGAGGGAGTCAACTGGCAAACGATTCCGTGCTGTTACTAAAAAAAGTCAGAAAGATCAGTGACCATGGAATAATTTCAGATTACTGTGGAGAGAGAAAGAAGACATTTTGCCAATGGAGCATAATTCAGCAAAGTTAAACTCCAAGAACAATGGAAAGAAAAACGGATGGAATATGCTGAAATGGCAAAGTTAACCGAAAGACTTAAAGATAAAGACAATAGAGATTTTAAAGAAGACTGGTAACCATATATGTTGTATTTACGGAAACAATGTAAAGAAATGGACTCACCAGCAGGTTTTGAGTAAACACTTACAATTAACAAAATTAGTACAGAAATTACAAAGGTGATGTTAAAACGATAAAAACATAATAACATTTAATTTAAAGAATATAATATAAAAGCATAATATAGCAGGATAAGTCAATATGCAAAAAAACCTGAAGGTGAAGTTGAGGGAAGTCATGGGGGGGGGGGCGAGCTGGGAATTTAATTTGTTTTTATTTGTTGTGATTGTGACAAAAATGTAAAACCCAATAAAAAGTATTTGGGGCGGATTCCAATAGCAGTACCTGTTGCGTGACTCTTAAGTGAAGGAAAGTGGTGCTATATAAAAAAAAATTATTTACATATAAAAATATGTATATAATATTTTGCATACATATTTTTATTTTGCTCATTAGTCATTTGCCGCATATACATTCTCTGACAAATTTTATGAGCCTAAAGCAAACCATAAAATCAGAAAAAGGAACAATACATTACAATAAAAACCATACAATAAAACAATCAACATGCAGAAGTGTGGGATATTATTGTATAATAGCATGTGCCACACTGTTGATGAAGACAAACATGTTATATGAATTTTCATCTGCCCCTGATTGTGGTAAACCCATGTAAAGATGGAAATGTTTTCTGAAATTTATTATGAATCAAAGGCAGCAAGTATTGAGCAAATAAATGACTGTCTATTGTGGTTTGTTCAGAGTTTTACAGACAGCCTTTGTACTATGTTTAGCGCTGGTAATTTGCGTATCTGGCCTAATTTTTACAATCGAGTCCAACAATAATAAAAAGGATTTCAGTATTGCCAACACAGCTGAATTTCTTCTGTGTTTTGGTTGTTTGGAAAGCAGCGTTACTATATTACAAGGCAAATATGAGTACTAATTTCAGTTCTTTGTTGAGAATGAAAACAAGACGGCTTCTGCCCTGAAGTACCTCGAGTGTTTTTGTTGGGAGATCTATTGCATAAAGCCCTCTTGGTGACTGCAGATGGAATGTACGGTGTTCATCCATGAAGACACTTTGAAACACAGAAAGAGACAATCCATTGCAGAGCAGTATCACACCTATGAGCCTAGTGTTGCCACGGTCCCAGGGTTTTAGCCCCCTTCTCAAGTTCTCCAAGGGATGAAGTTAAAGTTGCAGTGTAAGGAACTAGAATCACCACCAGCCTCCTTGCCCATTCTAAGTGGTAAAACTTGTCCTCTTACCCACTTTGCCAGTATCTTTATACAGTGGTACCTTGGGTTACATACGCTTCAGGGAGCCAGTGTAGTGTAGTGGTTAAGAGCGGTAGACTCGTAATCTGGGGAACTGGATTCGTGTCTCCGCTCCTCCACATGCAGCTGCTGGGTGACCTTGGGCTAGTCACGCTTCTTTGAAGTCTCTCAGCCCCACTCACCTCCGCTTTGAGACTCCTTCGGGTAGTGATAAAGCGGGATATCAAATCCAAACTCTTCTTCTTCTTCGGGTTATATACTCTGCTAACCAAGAAATAACGCTTCGGGTTAAGAACTTTGCTTCAGGATAAGAACAGAAATTGTGCTCTGGAGGCAGAGCGGAAGCAGGAGGTCCCATTAGATAAAGTGGTAATTCAGGTTAAGAACAGTTTCAGGTTAAGAACGGACCTCCAGAATGAATTAAGTATGTAACCAGAGGTACCACTTTATCTCTTTTCATGGGGTACAACCACACAGGTGAAGGTACCAGAACAGGGCATAATTTATTTTGTGAACCCCTGGCAACGAGATAATTTTGGATTCTTTCACTTTCTCATCTTTCCATACTTAAGTTAAGTTCACCACATTTCTGCATCAGTTTGTGATGTGTGTGTGTGTGTCCACGGGAAAATTCACCAGCACTTTAGTGTGCATTTCTCCTGATACACATACACTTGCCTAATAATAAAAATAATAATGTTATTATTTATACCCTGCCCATCTGGCTGTGTTTCCCCAGCCACTCTGGGTGTCTCCCAATAGAATATTAAAAACACGATCAAACATCAAACATTAAAAACTTCCCTAAAGAATACAGGGCTGCCTTCAGATGTCTTCTAAAAGTCAGATAGTTGTTTATTTCCTTGACATCTGATGGGAGGGCTTTCCACAGGGCGGGCGCTACTACCGAAAAGGCCCTCTTTCTGGTTCGTCCTAATCTTTGCGAAGCAATTTTCCTTAGTAGAATGCATTTTTGGATATTTTTTCCACTAACATAAGCATTTTTTGTGCACAGTTTGTATTATTGTTCCAGGAAGTTCACATTAAAATGCAAACATAACAGAATTTTATCCCCATTCCTAGAAAGCGGGCTATAAGATGGAGATACCTTTGGAAAAACCCCACAAAGTTACATCAGGCTCTGCCTTCCGCCACCCAACAGACACCCATGTTGTGCTCTTAGGCGACATTACCTGAGTCTCAAAGTCTAGAACCTCAGGAGACTTTGCAGCCTTACTTACCTAGGGAGCAGGGTGCTTTGTGTGTGCTTAGATGCCATGCTCACAGGAGAAAGCATTACTTACGAAAACTCATGCTTCCACCTGAGGATTGGGTATATGATTTGCAGGGCCGTCTTAGGGAGATCGGCCGCCGTGGCGTGGCGATCCCTCCGGCGCCCCCGGTGTGCCGCCTCTCCGCCACCTCCCGTGCTTGCCGCCCCTCGGGAGGGGGGTGGGTGAGCGGGGGATAAGGGGCATGGTGCTGGAGCGGCGCGGGGCTCTGCACACCCTTCCAGTGCTCCCGGGACGGTAGGCGAGGGCGGCCAGCTCACAGCCCGCCCGGGAGCGGCATGGGCGGCAGTGGCTGTGCTGCCGGCGCACGAGCGCCCGGCCGCCAGCCTGCCCATGGGGGCGGGTTGGGGAGGGGGGCGCCCGGTATGCCGGTGGACTCGTGGGGGCGCCCCTGGGGGGCCCGCCGCCCTGGCACGCCGCGCCACTAGCCCCTATGGATGAGACGGCCCTGATGATTTGAGCAACTTGGTAACCCTTCTTCTTTTGGGGGGAGGCACAGCAATTCCATAAAGTGCACTGACTCCAGGTAGGTCTTTCAGTTCTGTCCTAACAGATTAGTCTGAGCACCACTCAGATATGAGTCTACAAGCTCCAGATGCATTCACTTGAGAGCTGCTGTAAGTGTGAACTGACCCATGGAAGAACTTGAGGCTCACATCTGGTTTTGATCTCTGATGCATGCACCCGTGACTTGTACTGTTTATTTAAGTTCCAAACACATTTAGTTATCCCACAGTTCAGATTGATCAAATAGAAGCCCTATCTCCCCCTGGAAGTGTATTTAGTTATTAGATTCATTTTTTCAGATTAACAAACAAACAAGCAGACTACTTAAATGGAAATGGACCACTTACAGTAAGTCCACCGATAACAGTGGGTCTGCTCTGAACATGACCAAATTGGATATCTATGAGGAAAACCTCCTTGTTTCACTCTAGAATGTTCTACTGGAACTAGACGTGGATGTATTCCGCTTCGCCCAAACTCTGCAGTGGGCTGTGGAACCTGGAATGGGCTTCACAGTCCATTTCAGGTATTTGCAGAGTGACTTAGCACAGACACACTTCTCCGTGCATGCATTTTGGAATTCCCTAGATAGAATGTGTCCTAAACTAGCCTTCTATAGGTGTGAGTATGGTGCAAGTTGTTTTTGTCCATGGAGTTTTCTTGGCAGGGATACTGGAGTGGCTTGCCAGTTCTTGCTCCAGGTGGATCACGTTTAGTCAAAACTCTACACTATGACCTGTCCGTCTTGGGTGGCCCTGCACGGCATAGCTCATAGCTTCTCTGAGTTATGCAAGCCCCTTCGCCACGACAAGGCAGTGATCCATGAAGGAGATCCCAGTAGTGATGTATGGAAGTGAGAGCTGGACCATAAAGAAGGCTGATCGCCGAAGAATTGATGCTTTTGGTGCTGTAGGAGACTCTTGAGAGTCCCATGGACTGCAAGAAGACCAAACCTCTCCATTCTGAAGGAAATCAGCCCTGAGTGCTCACTGGAAGGAAAGATCCTGAAGCTGAGGCTCAAGTACTTTGGCCACCTCATGAGAAGGGAAGACTCCCTGGAAAAGACCCTGATGTTGGGAAAGATAGAGGGCATAAGGAGATTGGGACGACAAAGGATGAAATGGTTGGACAGTGTTCTCGAAGCTACCAACATGAGTCTTATCAAACTATGTGAGGCTGTGGAAGACAGGAGTGCCTGGTGTGCTCTGGTCCATGGGGTCACGAAGAGTCGGACACAACTAAACAACAACAACAACAACAACAACAACA
This sequence comes from Lacerta agilis, assembly GCF_009819535.1. NCBI lineage: Eukaryota > Metazoa > Chordata > Lepidosauria > Squamata > Lacertidae > Lacerta > Lacerta agilis. The sequence continues at coordinate 8,610,421 of NC_046318.1, forward strand.
ACAACATGGTGCAAGTGTATAAGCAAGGATGTGCTCGAGCCATGCTGCACCTCTGTTTATCTCCACGCATAGAAAACTGTGTCCTGCATGGCAATTGAGCCTACCACAAATGGATACGGCAGAAAGCTGGTGAAGAAGAACCCTTGTCTGTGTGTAATGGTGGGTTGGATGTGCAGTGATCCTCTGAGAGAGAATAGGAGTGTCAGGGCAGAGTCAGATTTAGGGCTTTGTGAGCATTGCGCATGCACTAAGCCAAGAGGCGAAGGAGGCACAAGTGCTCCTAAAGTCCTCCCTCTTCTCAAAGCCTAATTACCACTTTCCCAGCTTTGAAAGGTGATGTGAGGGCTCAATGACCCACCCCGAGCCTCGCTCTTCCATCCCAAAGCCCTGCACCTCTCATATCCAGTTTTGGGAAGGCAGAGTTGGGTACACGTTTGTCAAATTTTGGCCTCACACCGGGCACCATATTACCCAAGTCTGCCACTGGGAGTTTCACACGAAGTACACCCAGAGCGCCTGAATTTTCAGCTTTAAAACGTTGGAGAAAATGCTGTGATGACTAGGCCAGTTATGCTTTAACCAACTTCCTTTAAATAGGTGGGTGCAGTACAGGCAAAGGGCATGATCTTCAGGGCACGATCTGCAGACGGCTCTCTTGGAAGTGAGCCAAGAGGGGTGTTTGTATACCCTTTCTGTGCCCTACATTAAAGTAACCCGAGTGGCCGCCTAACATGGCAAATGTCCAGTGACTGTTCCAAAAGGCTTTCCCCCAAACACTTGGTAAGCCTGCTAACATGCGTGTTAGTTTTGGCCTGCTGCTATTGTACATCAGGGAAATTGCAAAGCAGCAATAAATCTTAATGCGAACAGCAGGGCAGCATTAGCTGTGTCAGAAGCCAATCTGTGTGATTGTATTACAAGTATTACAATATGGGAAACCAACCTGGGCCACTGCTGCAGCTGGATTCTCTGGGGGTGCCACGCCAACTGGGTCCTAGTGCTGGCCTTGGGGCATGTTAAAGGGATTTTCATTTTAACAGCAAGTCAATGCACACTGGCAAATTCTGCAGTCTATCTCGGAGTCCTTGAACATTTCTGTTACTGCAGAAATTCAGCATCCACGAAGTTCAGTCTTCCAGTATTCCACACACTTTGTTTATTAAAGAAAACCTGAAGCTCCGACTCATTGCAATCACTTTTTGATTTTGCCACCCTGAACAACTTGGTGTCATCAGCAGGTTTGGCTAACAGCACATGATGGACTGGGGTATGGATTGGTACCTTTGAGCACACTAAAGGGCAACTCTCTTCTCCCTATTTGTACTATATGTGTCCTGTAGTGTTTCTTTTAAATAAGCCTTTTTATGCGAAAAAAACCCCACTGGTTTCCACTTGGTTTGGAAGTTACCATACCATTTGATGCTCAGATGCCAATACCAACATCAGCTGAATTTTAATAATAATAATAATAATAATAATAATAATAATAATAATAATAATAATAATAATAATAATAATAATTTATTTGTACCCCGCCCATCTGGCTGGGTCTCCCCAGCCACTCTGGGCGGCTTCCACCAAACATTAAAATACATTTAAAATATCACAGTTTAAAAACTTCCCTAAACAGGAATTTTCTGAATGTCAGGTAGTTGTTTATTCCCTTGACTTCTAATGGGAGGGCGTTCCACAGGGCGGGCGCCACTACCGAGAAGGCCCTCTGCCTGGTTCCCTGTAGTTTTGCTTCTCGCAGTGAGGGAACCGACAGAAGGCCCTCGGCGCTGGATCTCAGTGTCCGGGCTGAATGATGGGGCTGGAGACGCTCCTTCAGGTATACAGGACTGAGGCCGTTTAGGGCTTTAAAGGTCAGCACCAACACTTTGAATTGTGCTCGGAAACGTACTGGGAGCCAATGTAGATCTCTCAGGACTGGTGTTATGTGGTCCCGGCGGCCACTCCCAGTCACCAGTCTAGCTGCCGCATTCTGGATTAATTGCAGTTTCCGGGTCACCTTCAAAGGTAGCCCCACATAGAGCGCATTGCAGTAGTCCAAGCGGGAGATAACTAGAGCATGTACCACTCTGGCGAGACAGTCTGCGGGCAGGTAGGGTCTCAGCCTGCGTACCAGATGGAGCTGGTAGACAGCTGCCCTGGACACAGAATTAACCTGCGCCTCCATGGACAGCTCTGAGTCCAAAATGACTCCCAGGCTGCGCACCTGGTCCTTCAGGGGCACAGTTACCCCATTCAGGACCAGGGAGTCCCCCACACCCAATTGCAATTAATTGCAGTTTTATGCTGTTGCCACTCTTTCTTCTGGTTCTGTCAAACAGATCTCCATTCTCTACCTCTACCTCTTCCTTCTCTTTGCTTTGTGCACCTGGACTTTTCGGTTGCAATCCTATGGCCACTTAACCCGGACATAAGTGCCATCAGTAGATAATCCATCACTCCCAATACTGCACATGCATTGCAGAAACCTCCTCACCACCTCATCCCTCTCCCTCGGTTACTGGCAGTGACCTCCGTGTTGCAAAGCCAGGTAAACAATGCTGTTGCATCCTCCCCTGCCGGCTGCAACGGATCGACACTGAACTCAATTGGACTTAAATCTCAGTAGGTATGTGTAGGACACGCACCATTAGAGCTGTAAACCTGAATAAAGGTCCTCTGTCTTTTATTTTGATTTGTGTGCAGCACCCAGTTGATTCAGGTGACCTCAAAATATTATTCTTAGCCGAAAAAATGTGGCTTTTGTTATTTCCAATATTTGACCTTGGAGAGCACTGCGGTCCATGTAGAATTCATTGTTTGCAGAAGGAACTTTGGAGCAACCCTGCCTGCAATGTTTGTCCTCAAGTTCCCAAAAGCTAAATACCAAATTTACAAGGGTTCTGATTGAATTGGTTATTAGCAATTTTCACAGCACGCGGGGATGAGAGGAGAGAGGGGCACAGCTCTCTTATAGGTGGCTAGCAGCAATCTCGACATGAATTTTGATGTTTGCTATTGACACGTCCTCCTAGAGTTATAGACAAAATGCCACAAGGGTTAGTAATTTCATGATCACAGCAGCGGCTTTGTTTGGCAGAAAGCTAATCTCCTTGCTCTGCTTATTTTGAGTTTTTGCCATGCACTTCTTCATTATGTAGTCATGGTAAGTAGGCAGTAATTTGGAGTAATCACTGTATTTAGCACAACTGGGGGATTTTAAAATCATACAGTACAGTTTCTTCAATAAAGTTTCATGTGTGGTTGATTCACGTGTGTTGTACATGGAACACTTAAAATAAACTTGGTGAAAGGATTTGTTCTCAGAAAAAAATATGTTAGGATTATTGTTTAATTTTCAGTACAAAAGTTGTATTCACATCAGGGCTGAACTGAATGGGTTTCAATTTCTGATCTTCAATATTTACCCAGTAAACCCTTACTATAAAGACTTCTCTGGGACGCACTGCATTAATGGCTATCTCACTGAGTTATTGTATGAAAAATGTCTAAATTTCCTGCATTATAGACAAGTATCTTAGCTTCTCTATCTCTCTGTGGCTTATAACTGCCTTTCTTGGAGCATCGTTCAGGAAATATATTTATAGAAGGAGGAGGAGGAGGAGGAGGAGGAGGAGGATTTCAAGAAGGAAAGTAAATTGGATCAAAACAGAATTCAAGTAATTGACACTGGTAACTATTTTCAGTGGAAAGGTTCTGATGGTGAGCATCTGTATTATGGAACTAGGTAGACATGGCCAGTTTTGTTGACCATCTCGCATGAACATCCTCTTCCTTTGTTGGGTGATGATTGGGTAGAAACAACCTCTCCAGTTGGCCATGCTACCTGATTCCAGTATATAGCCAGCTAGCTATTGTGGCAAAATAGGATCTTCACTACAGGGAAAGCAGTTCTTCCACTGCTAAAGCAATGTGATAAAAAGGCTGTTCTCACCTTCACCATGAAGAGAGAGTCTCAGAGCAGGTGAAAGTGAAAAGCCTTCAGTCAAGAAGATGAGCTGCCTTATACTGAGGCAGACCAGTCCATCTAGCTGAGTATTATCTGCAGTAACTAGCAGCTGCTATCCATGATTGGATACAAGGTTCTCTCCCATGCCAAACTTGGAGATGCTGGAGAATGAACCTGGGACCTTCTGCATGGCGAAACAGATGCTGTACCTCCAAGCTACATGGCCCATTCCCTATTTTTCCTTCTTGTTTGCTACTATTTGCACCATGCAATAGACTTAGGGGCAAGGGGAAGGAGGTGGGGAAAAGGACAAGTGTGTTAAAAAAACAAAACAAAGATGGCAGCCTATTCATTACTTGTTTCGGCAACCGACCCCTTTTGGATGGAAGGGTTACCAGGAATTCCGTGCTCCTGGTCTGCTTTTAAGACTGCCTTCCCTTTCACCAAATCACTTACCTCTCTCTCACTCACTCTTTATCCATTGATACATATATTGCTGCGTACAACTTTCAGCATCTATTTTATAATAATAATAATAATAATAATAATAATTTTATTTATACCCCGCCCTTCCCAGCCAGAGAACCGGGCTCAGGGCGGCTAACATCAATTAAAATCACAACAAAAAACATAAAAACGATCAATTTAAAATAACAGATTAAAATACAAATTTAAAATTCAATTAAAACTGCAGGTCTCAATTTCAAAATAACCCACCAATAAAAGATGAAGCATAAATATTAAACAGAAACCAACCCAAAGGCCAGGTGGAACAGCTCCGTCTTGCAGGCCCTGCGGAAAGATGCCAAATCCCGCAGGGCCCTGGTCTCCCGTGATAGGCTGTTCCACCAAGTCGGGGCCAATATTGAGAAGGCCCTGGCCCTAGTTGAGGCCAACCTAACGTCTTTATGAATTTACCTTTGATGAAACAAGCTATAAGTAACCAGTCATTCTTATTACAAAAAGAAATTTTCAAGTAAATAGATCCAAATCATTTTTGATATTTTAATTTTTCACGATACTGCAGCAAATAATGTCTGGGAAGCCCTGCTTTGTGCATGTTTGCTAGTGTGTTTACGCAGCAAATACTGCAAGAATGAGGTTTTCTCCCATGTGATTCGATCCAAATGCAACCCTGATGGCAAGAACCAATTCTAGTCTTGGGGGCTCTCAGGCAATTTGGCCTAGTGCTACAGATAGTCCCTGCCCTAACTCACAGCCACAAACGGGCCAGCATTTGTGAGAAGCATGTGCAAATGATCAGAGGGGGAATTGTAAATCGATTCATAATGTTGGACTAGAATTCAAACTGAGCCCCACTTGGATGGTCATTTCCAACTCTACAATTCTATGATTCCATGAGAATGGAGGACTCTACGGACCTCAGTATCTGGAGCTTCCACTAGAAGCTCATATTGAAAATTGGACCAGACCCATGGTCTTTATCAATTGATTTACAATTTGATTCAAAACATTTGTGCATGTCTGCTACAACGTAACTGTTAATATATCTTGCACTCACACGTGGGCAACAGAAGTGTAGATTTATGAATTGATTATTCAGGCCATTTCCAGACTCTTAACAATTTTGCTGATGTTTGGGTCAGGGGAGACACACAATTAATAAAACTTCTGCAGTCAGCTATACACAGAGCATCTAGATGCAACAATGACAAATGAATGTTGCTTACAACCAAAAATACCCCATTGCCACTGTAACATTGTTTTCTAGGAGAAGTGCTTTATGATGGTATACTGCAAACATGGGCACTTTTCTAGACTTTCTAAGTGAGTCATCATAGGTCATGCTTTATAAAGACTCAGGGTGAAAGTGAAGCCTGCTGAATTCACATTGATATAAATGGAGGAGTTAAGTGTGAGCTTAAATCTCTCCTCCTGAAATCAATGAGACTCAAAGTTCATTGGATATACAGGCTTATGGTTTTAGTATCTCTGATTTCTAAACTGCCACATTTCAAGGGACAGGGCTGGGGAATATAATCCACAGGTTTTTCTGTGCAATCCTACTGAAATGAGGTACTCTCAGGATTGCTCTCATTCATTTTGCGGGGGGGGGGGGGGGGTTGTCTTGTCTAATTCCCCCACTTTTAATTAGACTTCCATTGGTACAACATTTTACAAACTTCTAACCCGATCTTATGGAGAGATGGGCATGCCAAACTCTGAAAAGGACTGGACCATTTCCAGTATAAGCTCCCAAAAGAGATGTGCTGCCACCTTGTCTCCTGAGAATTGGTGATTTCTTTGGATTCCTGATCTTGGACCACCTTGGCCATTTTAAACAATCCTCCCTCCGTTTTACTCTTTCTCGGTGGGGGGTGGGGGTGGAATATGACAAAATAAACAGAGTACCTACAATTTTACTCATTGTCAAGCCCTTCACAGTAGCCAGTTAACAGCTTAACATCCCAGCTATGGCGATAGATAGATCAGCAGTATCAAACCTCTGACCTGTGGACCTAATGTACCATTTCAAGTGTGGTGGTGGTGTCACAATTTCAATGCACCAAGGCATTTATTTATTTATTTTATTTTGCCAGGGCACTTAATGCACTGTATGTTGCAACCATTTCAACCACATTAAAAATGTTGCAGCTTCAATTTTGGTTGCTACCATGAAGAGTCCAAGTTTTCTGTGCTCTCTGTGCCTTCTGGTAAAGACAACAGGAAGGAAAAACATCTAGACACGTTGACTCCTATTTGCAGAACCAAAGCAGAACTGTGTAAATCTACATGATCTTGGGCCTCTATCAGACTGATTAGACTGGAGCTAGGAAGCTAATAGAAGTGAACTCTATTTAGTACTCATCCCCACTCATCTTTCATCCCTGCCATTTCCCCCAGGTTTTACCAAGGAACTTTGTTTGAGAGGGGGAAACCCAATAAACATTGTTAAAATAGATTTTAAAAATTGAAGGGGTATCTATATCTCTTGCAGCTTGACATCCACTCCTGGCATAATAAGTGAAATTTGAGCTTTTCATCAACCAAAATCGGGTAGTAAATGTTGGAAGGACGGTATCCAGCGCCTCTTGTCCCAATGCCAATTACAAGATTTTCAGGTGGCTATGAAGATGGACAAGAGGCACTTAAGAGATTGTCTCTTTAGGTCCGATGCAGAAAGGGATCTAACCATGATGGCTTCTACCAAGAGTTTGCCATGGTTCCCACTAATTAAAACAGAACATACCTGGGCCAGTTACCTGACAAGGCTCCCACTTGCCTTGTTAGAATTGCTTTCACAGAATTACAATTCCAATCAATACCCTCGGCGGTGTTGGATGGACACTACGGCAAAGTACATTATGAAGAGAGACTTTGTCTGTGTGGGCAACCCTGTGTGGAGGACCTGTGCCAATATTTATTGCAGTGCCCGTTATATATAGACCCAAGAGACCGATTCATAAAACCCGTTTCGAAATGGAACTCACTTGAATAGGGTTGTTGTTGTTGTTGTTCAGTCGTTCAGTCGTGTCCGACTCTTCGTGACCCCATGGACCAGAGCACGCCAGGCACACCTATCTTTCACTGCCTCCCGCAGTTTGGCCAAACTCATGCCAGTCGCTTCGAGAACACTGTCCAACCATCTCATCCTCTGTCGTCCCCTTCTCCTTGTGCCCTCCATCTTTCCCAACATCAGGGTCTTTTCCAGGGAGTCTTCTTTTCTCATGAGGTGGCCAAAGTACTGGAGCCTCAGCTTCAGGATCTGCCCTACCAGTGAGCACTCGGGGCTTATTTCTTTAAGGATGGATAAGTTGGATCTTTTTTGCAGTCCATGGGACTCTCAAGAATAGGGTGGAAAGGGTGAAATGGCTTCTGAGTGATACTGATGACTTTGTAACTTATAAAGTAGCACTCTATGCGTTGGCAGCTAAGAAGATCAGGAGGAAAGAACTAGATAAAATAGCGGTCAACTGCAAAGGGGATTCGGATATTTAATTTGGCACATTTTACTAGAGAATCTTCTGCTATTCCATTTTATGCAACAAACAATCTTAGTAGTTGTGACCGTGGTTTATATTGCATGTGTGGTGCCTGGTGATTTTTATGGTTATTGCTGTTTTTCCATTTGTTATTTTTCTGAATGATGCCATGGCCTACGGCTAGCGCAATAAAAGTCTAGGATGATGATGAAATCAGGTAGTGCCCCACAAGCCAGGTAAACTTCCTTTGGGTGCAATTTCTTTGGGCCAGAAGCTGACCACCCATATGTTGGATATTATAATGATAAAGCACCCACAAAAAATGCCGCAAGACTCCAAAAGATACCCTGAATTCTCCCAGATTTCATTCCATTGAGCTACTTAAGGCTACTGAAACATGCCCTAGCAAAACCTTTGTAGTTTTCCCCTATAAACTAAACACCAATTCAGTGGGAGATGACAGATTACTTCATATAGCATGCATGCAAGCCCAGACAATAGCCGTAGCCATGACTGATTGCCTCGCTGTAACCCACTTTATGTTAAATGCATTCTTGCTGTTCAATTCCACAACTGTAATTTTGTTCCTCTGCATCGCTCAGCCCTCTGTGGACTAACCAGGTTCCTTCAGTAATGATTTCTTTTCTATTGTATTGTTTTCTGCATAATCAAGTTGGTAGGTAGGGGTTTAGGTGACACAGCCATCTGTCAAGTTCATTTGCTCTGAAAATGCATGGGATAATGGCCTCTACAACTTGGGGCTATCTGTTATAAAGGGAGAATATCAGCTTTTACCCTGCCTCACCTTATCATCGTCGTCAAATTATTATTTCCACACACGCCCCATCCCCTTTCCCTCTGCATGAAATGCATACGATTCCCTCGACGTGGCTGATTGGAATTTATTTATTTATTTATTTATTCGCCAAAAAAGTAGCCTTGTATTGCAATTTATGCAAGCAATCCAATTAAGGGGAAGGAAACTAACATCCAGGCTAATGTGCCTGTCTCGAAATTAAAGAGGGCTGCCGCAAACTGCAGCGCTCCGGAGTTATCACGGCTGTTTCCCTGACATGCTCACTGCCTCTTTCTTGAAGTTTGCATAATGTGCAAGGGTAAGGTAGCCTGGATGCCACAGAGAAGAGAGGGAGAAAACAGTGATTCATTTCCCTTTGCTCAAATGAAAGAGCTCATAATACTTCCCATAAAACCTTTATCAAATGGGGGACTGTTTACTGAACTGACACATTTTCATGGGGAGGAATAACATAAAAAACAGCTTGTGGTGGTGCTCAGCTTTTTCCAGATATAGCTGAACTACGCTAGAATAGTTTGTGAAAGGGGATATTAATTTTGTTTCTTTTTAAAGAAGGGGAATTATTTTGCCTGATTTAGGCCAATCAACAATTAGCGTAAGAGAATAATGTCTCCTGCGTTTGTTATTTCTGATTAATCCTGGAAATAATCACTAACAGAGCAGCTATGGCACTGCTGCTGGAATTACTTTACACTGGATTACGGACACTAAATACGGCTTTGTTCTGAGGTAGCAAACTTCAGCATGCAGGTGGAGGCAACATGGCTGAAATAGCTGAGCCAATATTTTCGGATGAGCCAATTTCAATCGTTCGTGGGGAGAGAGGATGAAAAGAAAATCCCGCCCAATTTGGAATGAAGTGGGAGAAATTTCTGGAAATTTCACAGTGGTGGGAGTGGGCCTAAATTCCTGTAGAGAGAAGTAACAGCAGTCCCCCCCAACACTGGCCATTTATTTTATAATTTAAAATAATCCTTGCAAGCTATGGCTGATGAGTGTCAAGCTAATCCAACCTTATCCTTCAGGCCGTTTAGGGCTTTAAAGGTCAGCACCAACACTTGGACTTGTGCTCAGAAACGTAAACAGTAACTTCCAGAAGCAATGCAAGGTTAAGAAGAACCCACAGACTATAAACCTGATCTTCCAAAGGGAGTACAACTCTGTCCAAACTAGGCAACGCTCCTAGACCCAGAATAGATTTCTATTCTAGCAGTACCTCTATCATATCAAGGCTACACCTCAGTTTATTTTCCTACATCTGTCAAAATCCCACTCCATCAGGATCCTGGGGAGAGCTCTTCTGTGGAAGAGGTATGAGAGCCCATAGACAGCCCACTATAGTCCTAAGGCAGCCCTAAGTATCTAATTTCATAGTTGTCTTACCATTACCCCTCGGACAACTTATTCATCACATCTCAAACCCAGCCTTGACCTCCAAATTTCCACCCCACCACCCAAAAAATCAAGAGGGAAGGTTGCAATGGACTCAGAAAGACCCCCAGAGTCAATGTTGCTTGTTTGGCTGTCAGGAAGACTTTTTCACCAGGGGACTCTTCAGGAGAAAGGGTCTACTTAGATGGAGGAAGGGAAGATTCAGCTGAGTGAACAATGACCAAGAGAAACTGATGTGTTATCGTGTGGCTAGAAAAGATCCAGTGCGTTACAAGGAAGGTGGATTGGAAGAAGCTGTGGATTCTTACTTAGAAAGAAAATAGAAATGGACACAACTTAAGGGCAGAGCTACATTTTGCCAGAAAAACTTGGGAAATTCCAGTTACAGGTAGGTAGCCGTGTTGGTCTGCCATAGTCAAAACAAAATAAAAAAAAATTCCTTCCAGTAGCACCTTCCTGAGTGCTCACTAGAAGGACAGATCCTGAAGTTGAGGCTCCAGTACTTTGGCCACCTCATGAGAAGAGAAGACTCCCTGGAAAAGACCCTGGTGTTGGGAAAGATGGAGGGCACAAGGAGAAGGGGACGACAGAGGATGAGATGGTTGGACAGTGTTCTCGAAGCTACTAACATGAGTTTGGCCAGGCTGCGGGAGGCAGTGAAGGATAGGCGTGCCTGGCGTGCACTGGTGCATGGGGTCACGAAGAGTCGGACACGACTGAACGACTGAACAACAAAAGTTTGTTCTTGGTATGAGCTTTCGTATCTGAAAAGGTGTGCATGCATACAAAAGCTCATACCAAGAAAAAACTTAGTTGGTCTCTAAGGTGCTACTGGAAGGTTTGTTTTTTTTTCTGACTTGGGAATTTGGCATCCATTGCTTATATCCTTCCCTTCTTCTTCTTCAAAGTGTGGTAAAATTTATCCCATGTCCTAATCTCATCACATCACATCACATAGAAGCCACCTCCTCGGGGCCGAATGGTCTTCAACCCCCCCCCCCATAAAATGTTTGAATCAGGGCTGTCTTAAGCATATGCACCACCGGGGTACAAAGATCTGCCCAGCGTGCGCCCCCCCCCCCCCGGTTGCCCAGTCCCAGGCGCGCAGGAGGTTGGAGCCGGCTGGCTGCCTCAGTGTCTCGCTGGCTCGGTCGCCCCCGAACTTGCGGCACAGAGCTGCCCACAGCAGAACAGCCCACCGCGGTGCTCAGACCAATGGGTGGGCTCTTTCCCAGACTCAACTCTTGGGGCCCAGACTCTCAGCCCAGCACCCCTGAGAGCCTGGTGCCCGGGTGCCCCATAGCCCTAACGCCTATGGGTAAGACGGCCCTGCTTTGAATTCAGTTCAAATAGTGTCCATGCGCTCTGTCATGTGATCGATTATGCAGGTCAGAGCTTACTTGTTCCCGCCCCCCACAATATTTTATTCAAGTTGGCACCCCTGTCACATTTTACATTTGCCTTCTACCACTCTGCATCATTGACTGCCCCCCAGCAGTTTTGGGGGAGGGAAGAACCCCACACTTTTGTTGACCAAGTGAAATAAATTCCTTTAGGGGAAGATATGAAGGCATTTTAGACACCCCCCCTTTTTTAAAAACACACACACACACCCCAGTGTGATTGAATTTAACTGTGTTGTCAAAATGTGTGTTGACAGAACCTATTAATGTTCATTTCCTTAGTTGGGGGTGGAGGGTAGCAAAACTTCCATACATCCAACATTGTCCAGTAGATTTATTTCCAGCACAAAGATTTCCTGCAAATTTGCTGAAAGCTGCTCCCCGCCTCCACGGCACTGGTAATCTCCCACCTGTCGGGCATTAATATGGTGTACAGAATGGCAGATTTATGAGTTGTACCAAAGACAAGCATGAAACAATATATTTTCCCGTGGCTTGATAGGGACTCTGCATGAGACGAACTAATACATTACTGCAGCCGAACGCCCCTCATTAGTCCTTTTCCTTCCCTGGATTAAAACAAAAGGAAAGGGGAGGGGGGGAAACCACCCCTGAATTGTATACAGTCAGCCTAGTTACTGAAGCTTTAAAGTTTATTAAAGTTTATCGACCATGTGTATACATTTCTGGATTTAGGCTCAATTGCTTCTCTCCAAGCTGGAACATTGAATTAAGATGCAGAGCCTCGCCGTGGCTCCCGTGGACTCCAACTGAGCTACAGGTAGCAGAAGTCTCCTTCAATTAGACATAATCATCACTCACAGTCAATAATTGTGCTAAAGGCTGCTTTCAAATCTGCGAGGGATTCGCATTTAATGTACTGATTCAGCTTGTCTGAGCCAAATTCACTGTGTACTGAAACCAAAGCAATTTAGATCTTGCCTACGGCCTTTCTGGCAGTTCATCTAGTACTCAACACTGTTAGGACTGTGAGATACAATTTAATCGGAGACATCTGTGCACAGAGACTCAGAGAGGACCTTTTTCCTGTAGCAGAGGTGGGGGCGGGGGGGGGAGCGAGAGAGACTAAGTAATGGCTATGCTGTAGTTTTTTGTGTGTGAAGAACCAGGCCTTATCTCTCCCCTGAAAAATAAAACATTTAAGATATAGCAGAAAGCCAAATAAAAAAGGAGAATTTGTGTGTTATGTTATATATGAAATGCGCACTGATGCTAGCCGCAGCTTTGCTTGCGTTGAACCTCATGGCATAAAGCACTTGATCCTGGGATTAACCATTTAGAGGTATTACAACTTTTATCATCCACTGCAGCCAACGGGGGAGATATTTATTAAGTAAGAAAAGGAGATGGCTCACTCTGTGAATTTCCTAAATATCAAAATCTCCCTTACAGATAAGGTGCCGCGTTATGTTCCATGGAAGGCTCTCTTTTATATACCAGGCCTTAAATTATCTAGAATTAACTTGCATAACACCCTGTGGGTTATTCTAGAGCTGTCATCCCAAAACAAGCTAATAAGATCATCGGCATATCTGACGGACTTAAAACCAACTGGTTAAGCAGCTCTTGAACGAATCCCAAATTGCCCAGTTCTACTGCCATAACCTTAATCATTTGCCGTCATTCCACGGAACGATACGTTTTCACATTTGGAAGTCAAGGGAGCAGATGGGCTTGTGTTCCGGGGAGATCAGCGTATTAAAGAGATGTGCTTAAACGTCATGTCAGTATTTGGTTTACAACTGTGTAGCACTTCTCTCTTCTCCCTTAATAAATTTGCCGCAGGAGATGCTCCTTGAAACTGTAGGGGGAAGTACTAAAATTCTGCTCGGATTTGAGAGAGGGAGATGATAGAATTCTGCTTTTTCAGAATGGCACCTTTAATGGGCATGCACAATATACTTGTACATATATTATAGCAAATGTTAGCTCTCTCCCCCCCCCCCCGCCCCAATAGTAACACATCAGGAATTGTAGCTGGAAGTGTGTGCGCACACAAACACATTACATTTGACATTCTTCCCCTGTCATTCTTCTTCTGTGCTTTTTACTTCAGGAACTACATCTGATCGCCAAAGAATTGATGCTTTTGAATTATGGTGCTGGAGGAGACTCTTGAGAGTCCCATGGACTGCAAGCAGATCAAACCTATCCATTCTTAAAGAAATCAGCCCTGAGTGCTCACTGCAAGGACAGATCCTGAAGCTGAGGCTCCAGTACTTTGGCTACCTCATGAGAAGAGAAGACTCCCTAGAAAATACCCTGATGTTGGGAAAGATGGAGGGCACAAGGAGAAGGTGACGACAGAGAACAAGATGGTTGGACAGTGTTCTCAAAGCTACTAACATGAGTTTGGCCAAACTGCGGGAGGCAGTGAAAGATAGGCGTGCCTGGCATGCTCTGGTCCATGGGGTCACAAAGAGTCGGACATGACTGAACAACTGAACAACAACATCATGACATGAGTCAACAGTGTGATGCAGCAGCTAAAAAAGCCAATGCAATTCTGGGCTGCATCAATAGGAGTATAGCATCTAGATCAAGGGAAGTAATAGTACCACTGTATTCCGCTCTGGTCAGACCTCACCTGGAATACTGTGTCCAGTTCTGTGCACCAAAGTTCAAGAAGGATACTGACAAGCTGGAACATGTCCAGAGGAGGGCAACCAAAATGGTCAAACGATGCCTTATGAGGAACGGCTTAGGGAGCTGGGTATGTTTAGCCTGGAGAAGAGAAGGTTAAGGGGTGATATGATAGCCATGTTCAAATATATAAAAGGATGTCATATAGAGGAGGGAGAAAGGTTGTTTTCTGCTGCTCCAGAGAAGTAGAAACGGAGCAATGGATTCAAACTACAAGAAAGAAGATTCCACCTAAACATTAAGAAGAACTTCCTGATAGTAAGAGCTGTTCGACAGTGGAATTTGCTGCCAAGGAGTGTGGTGGAGTCTCCTTCTTTGGAGGTCTTTAAGCGGAGGCTTGACAGCCATCTGTCAGGAATGCTTTGATGGTGTTTCCTGCTTGGCAGGGGGTTGGACTGGATAGCCCTTGTGGTCTCTTCCAAGTCTTCCAACTTGATTCTATGATTCTATCTGCAAAAGAAAAAGGGGGGGAAAGATTCAGATCAGATGCATCCAAAACTATCAGTCACTTGGTTTTGTTGTTTTGCCTTTGTTTGTTTTTAAAAAACAAACCAGTTGTACCTTTACGAATTCTTGATCTCCTCCGTTAATCTTTAAATAACACACACTGTATTCTCTCTTAGTTAGACCAAGGTGGCAACCACCTAGTCAGATGCGAAGCTGGAAAAGGCAGAATTCGAGCCACAGGTCAACAAGAGACAGTGTTGTCAGACAACAGGTCACAAATATTGTCTTGAAAGCATTACACTTTCCTACACGGGAAGTGACAAGTTCAGCGATAATTAGCTGTGTCTTTATGGTGCATTTAATTTCCATGATGCCACAATAGCTCTGACAGCATGATCACAAAGGCAATAGAGTTGAAAGCCGCTAACCTTTTAGGTTAACTCTAATTGGAGTACCCTTAAATTAGGGCTCTCTGATAGGTAATAAGATCATTACTGTTTAGGTCAGCTTCTGCTAATTTGTGTTTGTGTACTGCAGGTGTTTTCCATCATATGACTGCTTGCTCCAGTATATTATTACCCAGAGCACACCATGCGCTGCAGACTGTGTCTGCTTGGTATCCCCTTTAACTTGCCAGATGTTGCTTTTTTTAAAAAAGGGCAAAGGAAATGGAATGTAAATTGTCATATTCTGATTAACATTATTCATTTAAATTATATATATATATATTTAAAAAATAGTTTATTCAATATCTGGGGCAAATCCCCACCCCACTCTTATTAACACCCTCTGTTAACAGAAAATCAAAGAGAGCAGAGTTGCGAATTGGTTGTAATTTGGAGGACAGATCTATTGGTCATGACAGCTAAATGAAGCACCCATGTTCAGAGGTAGTATACTTATCAACAACAACAACAACAACAACAACAACAACAACAATAATTTATTTGTACCCCGCCCATCTGGCTGAGCTTCCCCAGCCACTCTGGGCGGCTCCCAAACGAATGTTAAAACAATACAGCGTTAGATATTAAAAACGTCCCTAAACAGGGCTGCCTTCAGATGTCTCTTAAAAATAGGATAGCTGCTTATTTCCTTGACATCTGATGGAAGGGTGTTCCACAGGGAGGGCACCACTACCGAAAAGGCCCTCTGTCTGGTTCCCTGTAACCTCACCTCTCGCAATGAGGGAACCGCCAGAAGGCCCTCGGCCGTGGACCTCAGTGTCCGGGCTGAACGATGGAGGTGGAGATGCTCCTTCAGGTATACTGGACCGAGGCCGTTTAGGGCTTTAAAGGTCAGCACCAACACTTTGAATTGTGCTCGGAAATGTACTGAGATGCTGTGGGTGAATAACAGAGGACTAGTTTGTGGGGTTATAAATGTTTCTTGATGGTCACCAATGGATTAAAAAAAAACCAACCTGATGTCTGAACTATGCCTTATTCCCAGTGTGGTGTAGTGGTTAAGAGCGGTAGACTCGTAATCTGGGGAACCGGGTTTGCGTCTCCGCTCCTCCACATGCAGCTGCTGGGTGACCTTGGGCTAGTCACACTTCTCTGAAGTCTCTCAGCCCCACTCACCTCACAGAGTGTTTGTTGTGGGGGAGGAAGGGAAAGGAGAATGTTAGCCACTTTGAGACTCCTTCGGGTAGTGAAAAGCGGGATATCAAATCCAAACTCTTCTTCTTCTTCTTCTTCCCTCAGATTAATCTATATTCCCACAACCACTGCTATATTTTGATGTGAGGTAGGTCCTTTCTATACCAGCCCAATAGTACCTGTTCATTATGTTTGGCCCTCCAGGTTTCTGTGCATTGCATATTAAAATAGCACCTCAAAATGTGTTTCATTTTTCCCAAATATGTCTGTCATATTTAAATTGCATTGACATTTCCTACCATGCCAGTGCAGGATTTACGTATAAGCTAAACAAGCTATAGCTTAGGGCCCCACTCTCTTGGCCCCCCCCCCCAAAAGTTAAAGGGGCAACAAACTGGATGTACATTTCCAAAATATTAGATAAAAAACAACTAAAATAAAATCTACATACAGCAACAGTGTTTTGTGTTGTGTATGGACCCATTAGGTCCATAAATTACCATATAGCATATAGTCAACACAAAAAAACAGGGACAATTTGTTGTTGACAAAGGACAGCTGGACATATAAAGGGCCCCATTACCTTCAGCAACTTAGGGCCTCATCAAACCTAAATCCGGCCCTGTACCATGCACATCTATAAACGACACCACCTTGGAAACTTGTGAGATGAGGACCTAGGAATTCCAGTGCTTCAAATATCTGTTACCTAAGCTTATCTGTAGCTTTTAAACCCAGCTTCTACATAGGCCGGAGAAGTAGCTTGTAAAAAAAATTCTCACCTGATATATTTCTGTGCAATTTGCCTAGGAAAGCATAAAAAATATTTAACATCAAAGTACACAGAGAAGAAATGTTTGGAGCAAGTTCATTTCAGATCCGGTTTAATGGGACTTGGACTCTGATTACTTGGTAAATGCCCAAATGAGTCATGAATCTGTCATCCATTGTGGGCATAACTGTACCAAAACACTGTACCACAGAGATATCTCATGGGGCATTCCACTTTGTGCTTCTTGAACAGCTGAAGAAGGTCATCTTCTAACTTTTGACCTTTGGGGAGACAGCAACTGGGGGAGAGATACTTAAGCTAGAGTTCAGTGAGTTCTTCCTCCTCTAAGGAGCAGTGATTATTGAGAGTACCGCAAAGATATTCAAAAGGAATATCCGAAGTTTTGCTCAAATGAATAGAATTGCTGTTTGTTAGAAATAATACGCCACCACGACGGTGTTAGAGTTGTTGCAAATGGAATCCCTGGTCTGGACCTTGTGCAGAGTAGAAATGAATGTGATCTCCACCACAAGGAAAGCTTTACTGTAAACAGTCTTAAACCAGTTACAAAATAAATGTTGCAAAATACAAAGTGACACAGTGCTCTTAAAACAAGCTAGCAATTCAGTCCAGTCCCATTTAAGTCCTTAAAGAAAAAGGGACCCCAGACTGTTAGGTCCAGTCGTGGACGACTCTGGGGTTGCAGCACTCATCTCGCTTTACTGGCTGAGGGATCCAGCATACAGCTTCTGGGTCATGTGGCCAGCATGACTAAGTTCTGTGCACTGCTCTGGCGAACTAGAGCAGTACACAGAAACACCATTTACCTTTCCGCCAAAGCGGTACCTATTTATCTACTTGCACTTTGACGTGCTTTCAAAATGCTAGGTTGGCAAGCAGGGACTGAGCAACGGGAGCTCCCCCTGTCGCAGGGATTCGAACCACCGACCTTCGGATTGGCCATTCCTAGGTTCTATGGTTTAACCCACAGCACTACCCGTGTCCCTTTAAGTCCTTAGCATAGCAATAATTAACAACAAATATGCATCCCTTGCACCCTATCCTTTGTTGTTCTAATATCAATCTCCACTAGGACAGGTTTGCCTCCTGTCACATGGAGGAGTGCTACCTGTGTACCAATGTACATTCATAGCATCCCTTCTCACCCCATGACAACCTGATATACAGATAGTGGGGGAGGTCTGGTTGCAGTGCATGTCATGATAAGAGCTAACCTAGAACTACTCACACACTATTTCAAACCATGTACATATGTGTGTGCTGTGAAGTAAGGATGGGGTAGAAATTGGGTTCATTTTGCATTTAAAGGTGAATCTACCCAATCAAAACTTTTCTAAACCCAATTAGCCAACCCAAAATGCAGCTAACCTTCAAAATCCACACTTCCCTGAATTTTGAAATGCTGTTCTCCAGCCAGACAATCTGTACAGACATGCATATACGTGTACAGCCAGACAATCTGTACAGACATGCATGTACAGAAGCATATAAAGTGCTTCTTAAAATCCATATATTATTAGAAACAACACACCAAAATGCCTTATATTAGAGAAGGTTGCTTTGCAAAAATGTTGCGTAAAAAAAAGTTGCATACAAAATGGTTTATTTGGAGAAATTCACCCTAAAATGCTGGTTCGTTTTCATGAGGGCATTTTTTTAAAAAAGCAAAGTGATGTGGAAACGTGAAGAAGTGGACTTAAGATTGGAAAAAGGAGAAACTGGGAGAATGGGCTACTTTAGCACCAAAACAGCAACAGTTCTAAATCTCCACTGCACAAAGTATCTCCTTAATGAGATTTCAGTTCCTGGTTCCCTGCTATTACTACTAACTCGGACAAGCTGTGTAAGCACCATGTCATTAACTCTCACTTTTTTGTCTTTTGTTTTTGTTTTTAAATATCTTTATTAAATTTTATAAGAAACAATAACATATTCAAACATAAACAAAACAATACAACCATACAAAAAAACCTACGATGAAAACAACCAAAAAGAAAAAAAACAAAAACCTTATTACTATCACTGCCATCTATCCTTTACATTGTAAAGTGACTTCCTCCTATCTCCTCTTCCTGCGTTCCTTGTCCATCATCTTTAGTAATTTCTAAACATCTTACAAAACCTTATTTTACTATAAAATACCTACTCATTAATCTTAACTAATATCTTAACTCATTCTCTCATACATTGTATACACTTAACCAAATTCTACATCTACAGTTTAACTTTTCTTCCAAATTATATCTGATTGTCAATCATACAATCATTTTTCTAATACAATTTAAATTTCTTCCATTCTTCTTCCACCGCGTCGTCCCTCTGGTCATGAAGTTTCCCGGTCATCTCGGCGAGCTCCATATAGTCCATCATTTTCATCTGCCATTCTTCAATTGTTGGTAGTTCTTCTGTCTTCCAGTTTTTAGCTAACTCTCTTTTTTTGGGGGGGGGGAGGGAGAATACCTACTGATGTCATACAGAAAGGAGTCTGCCAAAATCTAAGAATGTGTCGGAAAGAACTTGCAACACCTGTGCCAGGTTCTGCTTTTGTCAAAATGTAGGTGGCAGCTCTATTCCAAATAGTCAGATGCCATGGAAAACTAGATGGTTAAAGCTGAAATTCCATGTTCTTTATTTTGTTCCTTCGCATTGCCAGTGGTGACCCATATCAACGGATGGCCTTGAATTTTTGGACATAGCAGATAAACGACGTTTACTTCATGTGCCCCTGTGAAGTGTGTGCCTCAGCCTAGTTTCATGTTTCATTTTTAATGGGAAATGATTGTGTGGTTAGACAGCGTCCTGTTTTTCTGCCAAAAGCACACCCTAGATAGCAGCAAAAGGGCACATAAGGTTAAGTACAGATAAGCGTAGAGATACAGTTCAGCCTGCTGAAGTTTGAAGTCATCAGCAAGTATAACTAATCTTCAGTAAAGTCATCTCCCAGGCACAGCGAAACGCAACATTACTTTCCACTATAAACTACACTGAAAAGTAGCTATTAGGTATAAATACTTTCACTTACTGAATTGTTGATGCCTGCCCTTCGTAAATCACAACATTGCTAAATCTCTCCTAAGGTGAACTGTATATAAAGGGGTTTATTGTTTCAGCAATCTGCTGATGACACATTTCTTAGCCAGTCCTAGGTTAGAATCCTTCAAAAACGGTGGTTGTGCATTCAGCTCCAACTAGTTCTTGTTAACATAGACATTTTTTTTCCAGTTCAAGCTGCCAGTCTGGGTGTCAAAGATCTATAAACCCCTCTATGACTGTGAATTTGGAGAAACGAAAAGATTTATGATGAAATGAGCTCAGGATACAAGTGACATACACAAGTAAATACATTGTGAGTGTTTTTCTTTAAATATGGATGAAAGGGCAAACTGACATCCACGTGGTTTATAATTCCATATGCAACAAAAAAGATCATTATAGTCTTACAATTATAACCCAAACAAAAAGGGATGTCTTCCAAAATTTTGGCAAAGAAGCCCTGGATAAGAATTAAGAAAATTGTAGTGTGTGTGTGTGTGTGTGTGTGTGTGTGAACCATAGGATATAATGTTCTATACAAACAATGCAATCCTATGCATGTCACCCTAGAAATAAGTTTACAAGTTCAATGGGATTTACATCCAGATAAATTGCAACCTAGAAATAAGTTTACAAGTTCAATGGGATTTACATCCAGATAAATTGCAACCTACATGTACTAACCTAATCCATTCTAGTTGCAAATTTTAAAAAGCAGTTATGCATGAATAGTTTTCCCCAAATCTGGGTAAAGATGCACTTTTCAATGCATCCCATTGAAAGCAATTCAAGGTAGATAAAACAAAACAAATGGGTGGTTGGCTGATAGATGTGGTAAACCTGTTGACGACTGTTAACAACTGCAATTGGTCTTACAGGAAAAAGCAAGGGGCGAGATGGCTAAAAATAGCTTTATCGTGTATAATGAGATAAGAATCCAATCAGACAATCACCCATTCCCACCACCCTTCTGAGTAATACCCCTCCCCACCCTTTCACTATATACAAGGGTCTGGTGACTTCTGTTTCAGTGTATCTGAAGAAGTGTGCATGCACACGGAAGCTCATACCAAGAACAAACTTAGTTGGTCTCTCAGGTGCTACTGGAAGGAATTTTTATTTTGTTTCCACTACGGCAGACCAACCTACCTGTAACAAGGTAGATAGTTAGCACCCACAGTCTGACCTGCATTTGGATGTGAATTTAGATGTGCACATCAGATTTATGTCCAAATTTGCTCCTGAAACAGCAGGTCTGTAGATAATGACAGATAAATGGGGGAATGAGTTTGTGAATCAAGCTCTGTGTGTAGCAAGGATGGGCAGACTGTCCAAAGTCACCTTAATGGCTGGAATTAACTGTTTACAAGGATGGTTTGCAGGAAGCCTGAAAACCCAAGGCAGCCATGTGTCAGTGAGATGTTGTTTGTCTACAACTCCAACCAGTCCCAGGCAGTAGGGATGTACCGGCTAGGACTGATGGGCACCAGGTTGGGAAAGGCTGATCCAAATTCTCCATTGGGCATTGTTTTAACTGCTTTTGATCATCTCTTGATTAAGATTAAGATACCTTGTTTGCAGAAATAATTATGAGTTAAATCCTGGGTACGATTCACTGTGCTGGATGGCAGAGCCTTGCATCTTAAGTTTGCCAGCATTTGATAGTTATTAATATGTACATACATGAACAATAAATTACTGGCTGTGTGCCACATCTCGCTCACAACCAGAACACTGTTTTTTTTTATTTTTACAAAGATGATACAATTGCTGCATCGTGTATATCAGCATTTCAATGTAAATTGCCCCCATCAATAAACAAATTTGACTAATGTACTTTTTTGCAATTTTCAGAGATATAATTCATTTTTATGTTGTTTTCATCAGTATCTTCCAACTCTACGATTCTATGATTCTATGGTCTTCATTATTATTTTTTAATGCAATTCTCCCAATAATTGTGATTTTGTACAAGTGGTTTGGTCAGACAACTACACCACAAAACTCTTGTTGTTCAGTCGTTCAGTTGTGTCCAACTCTTCGTGACCCCATGGATCAGAGAACACCAGGCACTCCTGTCTTTCACTGCCTCCCACAGTTTGGTCAGACTCATGTTGGTAGCTTCGAGAACAATGTCCAACCATCTCATCCTCTGCCGTCCCCTTCTCCTTGTGCCCTCAATCTTTCCCAGCATCAGGGTCTTTTCCAGGGAGTCTTCTCTTCTCATGAGGTGGCCAAAGTATTGGAGCCTCAGCTTCAGGATCAGTCCTGTAACCAGCACAATAACCAGTAACCAACACAATAACCAATGCCTAACCGCCAACCTTACAAGTTGTGACTAGTTGCTACTGCTGTAGGCAAAAACCAAATGGCAACAGCCAATCAGCAAATTGGACAAAATTCCTACTGGGCCTCTCCCCCAAAAGCAGACGACCCCATGACAGGCAGTTGCAAGGTCAAATGCAGAGGCCTAAAATAAAGGGAGGGAGGGTGATCCGAAGCACGCAGCCACCTTTGCATTTACTGTATTATTTTACAGCTGAAGCAACAAGTAGCACCACAACTGTATGAAAGAGATGGGTAGAACTTCCATGCTGCACCCCACCCCAAAACAAAAAACAAAACAAAACCCCCAATCATTTACATTGCAGTCACTTCACAGATTCAGGTAAGGTTTGGTTGACCCATGATAGGTCCATCACTTCCTAGCAAAAGTCAAGGATAATTTAGGTTGCAATCCTAACCCCGTTTACCAGGGTGGGGTGGTGTGCCTCAATGAATAAGACCTACCTCAGAGTAGACATGGTCAGAATGTCAGCGTAATGAACCATCACAGATCAACTAAGATAAGCCCCATTTGGGTGTGCTGCTTGCATGTAAATTCTACAAAGGAGCAGGGGGAGAAGGGGCAAGTTTGCAAGGTTCTGCACCCTTGGCATTACTGTCCCTGTCACCTTCCATGAAGTCTGAGGTGGGAGAGATCCTCTGTTCATGTAGGGTCTTCCAAATCATTTAGAAGAAGAGGAGGAGGAGTTTGGATTTGATATCCCGCTTTATCACTACCCGAAGGAGTCTCAAAGCGGCTAACATTCTCCTTTCCCTTCCTCCCCCACAACAAACACTCTGTGAGGTGAGTGAGGCTGAGAGACTTCAAAGAAGCGTGACTAGCCCAAGGTCACCCAGCAGCTGCATGTGGAGGAGTGGAGACACGAACCCGGTTCACCAGATTACGAGTCCACCGCCCTTAACCGCTACACCACACTGTTGCATTACAACAATGCCAAACTGGGCTGCTAAATTGCACAGGGAGTAATTGCACAAGGCAATTCATCAAGTGATGAACATGCATTTATAAATGGGCCTTTTGTCACAACTGTGATGGAGAAGTCCCACTAACTCAACTGGGAAGTCCCAGTCATAATAAGAAGTTGTATTATTACTGAAGCGTTAACTGGGCTACTACGGATAAAGAAAGAAATGTGGCATGGCTTTCGGAAGCAACAACAAAACAACTTCATTTACTACAGCAATTTAATGATATATCTGTGCGTTGCCCACCTATTAAAACAGGACCTGCTCTCTCAGTCATTGGTATCTAATCAGCTTTGTGCCGTATCCTCATCCAGCTTGTACTTCCTAAGCAAGAAGATATAGAAGGTGGCGTTTCCTGATTTAAACGCTTCCGTCCATTAAGAGAGAAACAGACTAACATGGAAATGCTTTTTAGTTACTCTGGAATCCCTCCGTTTGTGGCACTGCGGCCCTTATGATTTATTTTTCCTAGATCCCATTGTCAGCGAAGTCAAAGACACCTTCCCAAATGCTGCAGTGACATTAAAGATAGCAGAGGCCTATGTGGTTCCTTTTAGAATGCAAAGGTCAGACGCAGTGTTAAGGGGGCAGCCTGGGGTCAGAATAATACAGTAGGAATTGGTGGGAGGGCGGGATGCCGGGTGGGGGGACGGTTGCAGTTAGGTTAGCATATTGTCCTGGGGTTAAGAGCTTTTTCGAAGCCCTGATCCATCTTCATCCTTGTAATGAGGCTATTCTTACTTTCAAAGAAAGTGTTGCTACGAAACACATTGGCAAATTTGAGGCCTGCTTATTTAAGCTCCGGGGCCATTGTTCTTGGTGGTGTAATTGGTGATCGAGAAAGCCATAAAATGGCCCTGCTATTAAAATGGCCTGAATTGGAAGTGAAAGGAGCGTATTTATATAGTGGTAGCTTCTCCGTAGAGGCAACTTTCACCCTCACGTGAACCAGACTTTATGGAAAGACCTGATGACATCGCTCTTGTTTAACCTCCTGGAGAACTGGGGTGCGGGGTGTGTGGGGAGGGCAGGAGGGGGGTGGGAAATCAAAACGGAATAGAATTAATGAGCCTTCCCATATTGTCCTGTTTCTTTTGTTGTGAAGAAGCTGGGTGAAAATGAAGTAGAAAGACAGAGGATAGAACAGAGCCTCCATTAATATCAGGTTATAAATTCTACAAAACATTAACTTCATTACATAGCAATTACTATCTGTAATTGGCAGAACGGAAGATTCTACTTTCTCATCAATTGCTTGTTGGATGGGACTCAGCATTTTTCTCCCCTGCTGGCAAAGGTCATGTTACTGATGGAGAGAAGATCTTAGTGCAAAGGAAGAATGCAGCAGTTTTACTTTTCTTAAATTGCAACTGAATAATGGTGGGGCGGGGCGGGGCGGGGGGGAGGGCTGGTTGATTGGTTATAAAGAACCTCTAATTGCATTTAACTGCCATGGGTAACTTTAAGATGGGGGGAAACTGGGCAAATTTAAAGACCTGTGCAGGCACCTGCAGGTTTAGCATGTGGCTTCCGGAGGCAGAGTCTGCTGGTGCATTGCAAAATATCATGCTACTAAACATGTTTCCTAGGGATGCGGGTGGCATTGTGGTCTAAACCACTGAGCCTCTTGGGCTTGCCGATCAGAAGGTCGGCGGTTCGAATCCCCACGACGGGGTGAGCTCCCGTTGTTCAGTCCCGGTTCCTGCCCACCTAGCAGCTCGAAAGCACGTCAAAGTACAAGTAGATAAATAGGTACCGCTCCGGCGGGAAGGTAAACGGTGTTTCCTTGCGCTGCTCTGGTTCGCCAGAAGCGGCTTAGTCATGCTGGCCACATGACCAGCTCCTCATCCTATAGAGCAAGATGAGCGCCGCAACCCCAGAGTCGTCCACGATTGGACCTAACGGTCAGGGGTACCTTTACCTTTCACTTTAAACATGTTTCTTTCATAGTGGCCAAGCAGACGCTTCTGAGGAGGGTACAAACAGCCTTCCTTTGCTTCACAACCTAGCCCAGAAACTAATATTGAGAGAAGCAATGCCTTCAGGATTCAACATTACGAGACTCTTGAGAGTCCCATGGACTGCAAGAAGATCAAACCTATTCATTCTTAAAGAAATCAGCCCTGAGTGCTCACTAGAAGGACAGATCCTGAAGTTGAGGCTCCAGTACTTTGGCCACCTCATGAGAAGGGAAGACTCCCTGGAAAAGACCCTGATGTTGGGAAAGATGGAGGGCACAAGGAGAAGGGGACGACAGAGGATGAGATGGTTGGACAGTGTTCTCGAAGCTACTAACATGAGTTTGGCTAAACTGCGAGAGGTAGTGAAGGATAGGCGTGCCTGGCGTGCTCTGGTCCATGGGGTCACGAAGAGTCGGACACGACTGAACAACAACAAAAACTAGATGACTGACTGATGAGTATGTGAACTGATGCCTGTAAAAAGCACATTGGGTGATATGAAAAGTTCTATTGATGGTTCGTTTACGTGGATAAGTCACCACTGGGTGTCTCATAGTGCATGACGCTATTAGTCAAGTGACAAATTTATTGTTGGCTGTTTGCACAGACTGAAAGATGTAGGAGCAATGTGGTGGTAGAGGTCCGAGGGCCTTCTGGCGGTTCCCTCACTGCAAGAAGTGATGTTACAGGGAACCAGGCAGTGGGCCTTCTCGGTTGTGGCGCCCGCCCTGTGGAATGCCCTCCCATCAGATGTCAAGGAAATAAACAACTATCTGACTTTTAGAAGACCTCTGAAGGCAGCCCTGTTTTTAATGTTTGATTCTATTTTTAATATTCTGTTTCAAAGCTGCCCAGAGTGGCTGGGGAAACACAGCCAGATGGACGGGGTATAAATTATTATTATTATTATTATTATTATTATTATTATTATTATTATTCAACAACTGTTCATTCCTGTAGCCTTCCTTGTATACACTGTTTGACACCTGAGGCCCTGCTCTGTGTGCCCTAGCTGACTGAGGTTCAGTGGATATCTCTGGGAAGCAGGGCCTTTTCAGTTGTGGTGCCAGTCCTGTGCAATGCCATCTCCAGTGAGGCCTACCAGGCTCCGACACTGTTCGTCCTGGCTCTTCCAGAACAATGAGATTTAAATTTGCTGTTTTCTATTTGGCCAGTCTTTATTTTCCTGCTTCCCCAAACCTGGTGACCTCCGACTCCCATCAAACCCAGCCATCATGACGAATGCTCAAGGATGACGGGAAAGCTGGAATTTGTAGTAGACATGGATGGATGGACTGTATGCAGTAGACAAGTGGCGTCACTCAGAATTTCACTTGACCAGATTGCTTTTTGAGGCTAACAGGAAGGCTCCAAATAAGCCTGTACTACAGAGAAAATCAAGTAACTTGGAGCGTTTCCTAAATGCTGGATGTCTTATATCCTTGCTTCTTAAGAAAGAGTTATTTCATCCATTTTGAATTATGCAGACCAGAGGTACCATCCTTAATGGACAATAATATAACAGATTGTTTAACTGCATTTATTTATTTAATGTATTTAATACAGCAGTTAATAATGTATTTATTTACCTGCGAGGGGGGGGGGGAAGCTGCAGGGAAAGAAATCCTCCTCTATTTGGATTCCTTTCATCCCCACAGCTAATTTTGCACTGCTGATAAAGACTAGCAAGATTAAATGCATTGACAAATGAAGTTTCCCGGCACAAACATGTTGGCGATGGGAGTTGTACACCGATAATTTCATCTACATGAGTTTGTAAAATGACAAATTTGTACTTTATTACTTCTGCATCAGTAGAGCTTTTAGTCGATCATCTAAAGCTGTTTCTGGCTTAATGGCATGTGACAATCCGCAGCACTGTATTTAATAGATTTTTTTAATATATAATTTCGAGAATATTTTTATGTTGTGACTCTTAAACCTGCTTTGTGCATTTTCGTAGCCTGAGTATAGAGTATCATTTAACTGCCATCCACTCATCATTGTCCCAGAGCCCTCCCCATCCCAACTTTTAAATAAACTTATCCTGTTGTCTGCCCTAAGCTGGCTTTTAAACAAACTAATGATGCCCAAAGAGGGCACAAAATGTAGTTTTGAATGTCTCATGCATACAGTAATATTGCTACCAAAAAAAGAGACACACACACACACACACACACTACAAAGTCTTGGTTAACCAAGTTCTTCATTTTAAATGAGTCAGTTCCTTATTTGTGCTGTTTGTAATACAAGTCCCCTTTAACATTAATGTTTTTGTAGCCTAGGCAATAACACATGTGATTAAAATTCTTGTTATTTTAATGAGGAAAACATTCCTACAATGTGCTGGGTAAAGTGGAAGCCAGCTAGTTGCATGTAGGAATTCCCCCAATGGAAGTTTGCTTGTTGTTGTTTTTTTCTACACAAAATACTGTCAAATACGGAGACAAGTTAATTATGGAGCAGAGACAGCATGAGGCCACAGAGAAACGGCTATTACAGCTCTTGTAATTGCTGTTGTATCCACAGGTTTTTAAACCATGGCTGCCCTCAGCAACTTTATAGTCATCCTTTGGGATAAGACACACCTAAAAACACACACATACCAGGTGGGGGAATCTTCCTTCTTTTGTGTTACAAAAGTCTTTCTTTCTGATTTCCACGCCGCCGCCCCCCCCCCCAAATAAAGCCAATGCAAATCAAGTTATTTGGCTTTAATTGGTATTTGTTATTATTGAAACATGCTTCTAGATAGCGTGAAATGGGGAATGAAGTGCTTAACAGCAAATTTTATTTTTAAGTTTGAAATAATTAATGATAACAGTATAAATCTCTAAAATGTTTCAAAACACCAGGAAGAACTTTCTGACAGTAAGAGCTGTTAGACCATGGGTAGGCAAACTAAGGCCCAGGGCCCGGATCCGGCCCAATAGCCTTCTAAGCCCGGGAATCAGCATGTTTTTACACGAGTAGAATGTGTCCTTTTATTTAAAATGCATCTCTGGGTTATTTGTGGGGCATAGGAATTTGTTCATTTTTTCCCTACAAAATATAGTCCGGCCCCCCCACAAGGTCTGAGGGACAGTGGACCGGCCCCCTGCTGAAAAAGTTTGCCGACCCCTGTGTTAGACAATTTGTAAATTGCCATGGACGCCATAGCTATGGCTTGGTGGATGGCTTTATCGCTGTTGTTAGTTGATGTCACGACGCATCTCAGACTTGCCGCATGGTTACAAAATTTGGCTACAGACATAGTTCGCTCTGGGTTGGTTTCCTCAATTAAATATCTAGTCAGCATTTCAATTGAACGGCCTGGGAGACTTTTTAACAGGGGTTCGATTAACTCCTTCCTCAAATCTCGATACAGAGTACAGTGTAGGAGAACATAGCTAATAGATTCGATTTCCTTGTGATCGCAAGGACATAGTCTCTGTTCTATCGGGATCTGAAGAAATCTACCAGTTAATAATGCCGAGGGTAATGCATTAAAACGAGCCCTAGTAAAGGCCCACCGATGTCTCGGGTTTTCTAACGTCTTTAGATAGATAGCTGGGTGGTTTGGGCGGTGCTCATACAGTTGTCTGTACGTTGAGGGAAGACGAGTTAAGGTGTTTTGGCGATCAATATCTGCAATTCTTTCCCTAATAAGCTTTTTCGCCCTTTCGCTTCCCAGTGGGCTGGACTATATTTTGAAAAAATAATAATGAACGAATTCCTTTGCTTCACAAATAACCCAGAGATGCCTTTTAAATAAAAGGACACATTCTACTCATGTAAAAGCAAGCTGATTCCCGGACCATCCGTGGGCCGGATTTAGAAGGCGATTGGGCCAGATCCGACCCCCGGGCCTTAGTTTGCCTACCCATGCTTAAGAGTCTCCTGGCTGAGCTACTTGCTTTCTTCTTCCTTCCATCTCTTTGATTCTTTTCATTGACTCATCATCACCATGACCACAGGTTCCTACCTCCTCCTCCTTTTTATTTACAATTTTGCTGAAGCTCCTGCCTGCCCCCCCCCCCGGTGTGTGTGTTTGTTCATGGCAGCATCAATGGTTGCTGTGTAGCAATGGTCACCAACTACCAACTCAGGCTACTTTAAAAGGGGATTAGAAAAATTAGTGGGAGGCAGGGCCATCAATAGCTACTAGTCATGGGGGTTGTCTGCTACCTCCAGTATCAGAGATGGCATGCCTCTAAAAACCAGTGGCTGGAGAACATGAATGGAGAGAGTTCCATTGCACTCTCTCCCAAAGGCCTTAGTCCAATGAGAATGGAGCCCTGTTGCTGCTGCAGTTGCCCTCACATCTCTGATATTATTATTATTATTATTATTATTATTATTATTATTATTATTATTATCCACATATTTCCTTGATGGAACTCAAGGCATCTTACAGACCAGGAGTTCAGGAGAAAAAGCCTCTGAATTACACTGCAAGCAAACTTGAGTCCTGTTCTGCAAGCTGATGTAAGTGGGGGGGGGGGGTGAAATTGCCTTTCCTTTAGGGAATTCAGTTCTGACTTCTCATGATTCCTCGTCACCAATGAAAGCAATTAAAGTTAGGTCATGTAGAGACCTTTCTCGGCCTATTCTTATTTTAATATTCATTGTCCCAGAGCAAAGGAAGCAGGGGGATTTTTTCCCCCCTTAGGAGGAAGCTCTGGGTAGCATCTAAAAGGTTATTGTTCCTAATGCCACTTAAACGCAAAACTTCATACAACGTAGGGATACGCCATTGACTTTAGAAGACTCACATAACAAATATTTCCCCATGTGCACCAACTGTGAGCCTAACTAATCACCTCCTGATCCCTTGCCTGCTGTTTCATTGTCGTTCTGGGATTATGTAAAGTAGAAAGTGAAATAAAGTCATCCCTGATTCTGCATTTCAGTGGCTAGCAAGGTTGTATTAGCAATTAGGGTACTCTTGGATGTCTTATAATTAAAAACAGGGCCACATTGTGAGCTCTTCTGCATAACTGCTATATCTAGGATCCCGGACATGGCACCAAGCTGGCCGAAGACAGGAAAAGACTAGTAAGGAGGTATGTCTGTGGTGCTACCTAAAAGTGACAGGTTAGCAAGAAGAAGAAGAAGAAGAAGAAGAAGAAGAAGAAGAAGAAGAAGAAGAAGAAGAAGAAGAAGAAGAAGAGTTTGGATTTGATATCCCGCTTTTCACTACCCAAAGGAGTCTCAAAGCGGCTAACATTCTCCTTTCCCTTCCTCCCCCACAACAAACACTCTGTGAGGTGAGTGGGGCTGAGAGACTTCAGAGAAGTGAGACTAGCACAAGGTCACCCAGCAGCTGCATGTGGAAGAGCGGGGACGCGAACCCGGTTCACCAGATTACGAGTCTACCACTCTTAACCACTACACCACACTGGCTCTCAAGTGTTGTGTCCTTTGAGTCCATTGGGTAGAGTGGGGGACTTGAACCCTTCCAAACTGCCAGAGCAGGGTTGCAAATAAAATAAATATAGCTATAGTAGCAACAATGAAAATAGCACAGGGCACAAACGTTCCACTGAAAGAGGTGGGCTTGGGGAGGGGACGGAAGAGAAAGTGTTTCCACATCACAAAAATTGTCAGCAGCTGCTTAAGCACAATTGGGAAAGAGAGTGTCAAACCAGTCAGAACGCCAGAATGATGTACATCAAGGTTTTGTTTGTTTAGTTAGAAGCAACCCTGTTCCACGGGGAACGATAAAAAATTCATACCAAGTATGGTCTGACAAAACAAAAGAGACCCCAGTACAAAAAGGGTAGCTATGCCTTATACCCTTGACATTTCCACAACACATAGAAATAGGTTCTAAGAGAGCATAAAAAGTTTGTGCTTTCGAACCCAAGGGCACCATTAAAGTGGAGCTCAAAAGGAATCTGATAAATAAATGAAAAAAGGTGTTAAAATTCCACACTGATGAGAGGTGAGAGAAAGGATGCAAATTGCAAGTGCATTTAGGTGCCAGACGGAGAAACTAATACTTTGTCCTGTTGGATGTACGTGAAATATTCTGCAGTACTGAAATGGTCCAAGGGGGATGGCATTATGTTAATGTTTCCAAAATGGTCCATCTCACAATAGTGCGGCAATAATGTTCAGCGCAGAAAGTAACTCACAGGGACAGAGCAATCATCATTCGGCTTTCATGCGGAGATCCAAAAACTGCTGTCTTTTAACCGGTTTGATGACATTTCTTTAACAATTTATTTTTTAAAAAATGAACAGTGTGTTGTGATTTGACCTGCAGGCTGATCTGGTAGTAACTCCTATTATAATGATCTTTCGTCCATGGGATCGTCACAGATCCATTTAACTCTTATCCATCTGGGAAGCACTGACAGGAAAATAGAAGCTTCCTTGTGCACACCCAAAGGATCTACATGCTGTCAAGGCTGTGCACATATCTTCGTTAACAAATTGCAAAAAGGCATTCAGATTTGCAAAAAGGTGTATCTTTTTGGATTTATTATTATTTTTATTAAAGTTAAGCACTTGAACCCTAGCTGCTATGTGCATGCACATATTGGGGATATAGGATTTGAGGGGGAACTCCCCCCAACTTTCTCTTTAAAAATAATATAAGATAAGGTTAAAGGTAAAGGTAAAGGACTCCTGGATAGTTAAGTCCAGTCAAACACAACTGTGGGGTTGCGGCGCTCATCTCACTTTCAAGCCAAGGGAGCCGGCGTTTGTCCACAGACAGCTTTCCAGGTCATGTGGCCAGCATGACTAAACTGCTTCTGGTGCAACAGAACACCGTGATGGAAACCAGAGCGCACGGAAACGCTGTTTACCTTCACACCGCAGCAGTACCTATTTATCGACTTGCACTGGCGTGCTTTCAAACTACAGTGGTACCCCGGGTTATGTACGCGATCTGTTCTGGATTGTGGTACATAACCTGGGCATGAGTATCACAAACACACGGGGGGGGGGGACCCTGGAAGAAGCGCAATTTGAGCGCTTCTGCACATGCGTGAAGTGCGCAGAACGCTTCTGTGCATCCAGTGGTCGTGCGCGCTCCGGAAACACTTCCAGGTTGCGGGCCTTCGCAACTCGAACGTCCGCAACACGGGGTGTGCGTAACCCGGGCAGGAGCTGGGACAGAGCAATGGGATCTCACCCCATCGTGGGGCTTCAAACTGCCCACCTACGTGATTGGCAAGTCCAAGAGGCTCTGTGGTTTAGACCACAGTGCCACCCACATCCCATAGGGATATAAGATACCACAAGAGATCTTGATTATTCTTTGGATTTTGCCCTTCTCCAAAGGCTGACTCAAAAACTCCCTTGCATATCCTGATATAAAATACATATCAAGTACATATTTTGTGATAAATATTTTTTTCAATATATTTATGAAAAGGTATCTAAATATGAAATGTTCTGCATTTAATAATAATAATAATAATAATTGCATATGCATGTGGAAATTGATGAAGTGGTGGTGGTGGTGAGACACCACGGGGGCTGGGGGAGGCTGCTAGAGGAGCCAAAATTGGTTGAAGCCTACTGCACTGATCACTTGAAAAACAAGTCTAAAGATATAACATCTATGGCAAAGTGGAGAGTCTCCACCTCCATCGTTCTGCCTGGACACTGAGGTCCAGCGCCGAGGGCCTTCTGGTGGTTCCCTGACTGTGAAAAGCGAAGTTACAGGGAACCAGGCAGAGGGCCTTGTCGGTAGTGGCACCCGCCCTGTGGAACACCCTCCCACCAGATATCAAAGGAAAAAACAACTACCAGACATTTTAGAACAGGGGTGGCCAACTCCCAAGAGACTGCGATCTACTCACAGAGTTGAAAACTGGCACTGATCTACCCCCATTTGGGGCTTTTTTTGGGGGGGGGTGCTTTTTTGGAGCTTTTTTTAGGGAAGAGGAAATTGTTGAACTTTTTTTAGGGAGGGGGAAAGCCATGTTTTTAGGGGTGCAGGGCAAAAATGATGAGCTTTTTTAGGAGAGCGAAACTTGTTGAGCTTTTTTGGGGGGAGCCAGTGGACTACCAGTGATCTACCACAGACGTCCAGTGATCTACCGCTAGGTCACGATCTACCTGTTGGACGTGCCTGTTTTAGAAGACATCTGAAGGCAGCCCTGTTTAGGGGAATTTTTAATATCTGGACTATGGTATTTTAATATTTTGTTGGAAGGTGCCCAGAGTGGCTGGGGAAACCCAGCCAAATGGATGGGATGATGATGATAATGATAATGATAATAATAATAATAATAATAATAATAATAATAATAATAATAATATTGCCATCACCCCTCTCTTTCTGTAAGGTCACAGTCAGGATATGTATGTGTTTGTATATGTATATAACAAAATACTTCTCTAACAGGCATCGTAAACCACAATTAGGGATTCTGCATTTCTTCTGCTTACAGTTTGGAAATGCATTTTTATATTATTTTTTTACTGGTGTGGCCCAGTGCCTCAAATGGGCACCAGGCTCTAAAACATTACCATTAGATCTGCAGAAGCCAAACAGACCCTTTCACTCGTGAGCCACCGTGCAACAAAGCCAACTTAAAGGAAAAGGAAGTACCGGCATGTGCCACAGGTGAGGATTCCCATCTACGCTATACTGTTTGAGATGTCTCTGCTTTTCAACGAGGAGTACAATTTGCAATCAAACCTGGTGCAGAGAACAGAGTTCAGGCAGAGCAAAACACCGAAGCTCGTCTGTGAAAGCCATGTGGCATCTCCTTCTTGCAGTTGAGTGTCCCAAACTTGCAGCAGTAGTGTGTGGGGAGGCAGAAATAAAAGGCACCTAACTCCCGAAAAATTGGCTAGAATATATAATCTAAATTCTGATAAATGTTGGAAGTGCCAGGAAAAAGTGGGTAATTACTTCCATTGCTGGTGGACTTGTGTTAAAATTAGAGACTATTGGAATATAATATATGAAAAGATGAAAAGGATGTTAAAAATTACTTTTAAGAAGACACCAGGGGCGCTGCTATTGAGCATGCTGCCGCGAGAGATTCCGGAGGATAGAAGGAATGTTATCCTTTACTCGTGTGCGGCCGCTAGAATGTTAATTGGACAACATTGGAAAGGGGAAGAGGTTCCAAAATTACAGGAATGGCACTTAAGATTGGTAGAGTTTATGAATTTGGCAAGAATGACAGCAGCTATTAGAAATATTTCAAACCAAAAAGTGACAGGAGAATGGAAATATGTAGAAGAATATATGAAAAAAAGAAGGAGTTGAAACAAGATTGCTGATCTGATTGGAATGATTCACTCACAGGAGTTAAGAAAATGTAGATATAAATAATAGTATTTGGATATAAGCTCGATTGGGAAAAATAAAACAAACAGCATTGACTGGAATATCTGTAAGGAACACGAAGTAGAACTTTAGGAAGTCTTTTAATTTATATCTTTAACTTTTATCTCTAATCTATCTATTATTATTTGTAGCTTTTTTCTTTTTTGTAACTGGATGTGAGCTGTGTGTGTAACTTACCTTTTTCTTTTTCTTTTTTCTTATTTTCTTTTTTGTATTTTTTTAAGTTCAATGTAACACTGTATGATTTGTGTATGTAACTTACCTCTTTTTTTGCTTTTTGTTCTTTTTGTAACATTTTGAGTTTGAATGCAATATTGTATGAATATTGGATTTTATTTTTAAACATATTTCAATAAAATTGTTTTTAAAACTTAAAAAAAGGCCTGTTTCCGCACGGATCCCTCACAGTAATCGGTGTCTGAAAGCCAGATAGCCAATGGCAGTGACATTTGAACGGCATGTCCCCTCTAAGCTTAGCTGGCTTGGTAGCACATATCTGCGAGCGCTTAGCCATGTTAACATAAACCCTCATTAGGTAGGATTAAGCAGGAAACAGTGACAAACAGGATGGACACTAACCCTCTGAGGAACCAACTGAGGCTCTGCATGCTTATTATCCTTTTAAATTACTTTAAGATTCAGGGAAAGGATCCCACCGTATGTCTATATGATTACAGGGTAACATTGTCTGTGCATATATATCTATATCTATATGGTAACCTATTTCAGAACTGCTTTTCAACATTCTCCAGTTTGAGCAGATGCCAGGATATTTGTTCTGCATCTGTCCGCTGAGAATATACAGTTGTGTTGGCATTTTGCTCTTTTTCACAAAGCAAGCATTAAAGAATTGTACCTGTCCGCTGCACAGACAATAACACTTTGTTTGACTTTCCCGATGCAGGCAACATGGATAAAATGTCAGAAGGGAATCTGAATAGTTACAGCACCTCATGCAAGCAGCCTCTTACACAAGCCACAGTTTGCCCAATTCTGTGACATTTTGTGATATATTTTTTTTAAATACATGCACAAAAATCCACATGTACTTTATGGCATCTGATTGGCCACTGTGAGAACAGGATAATGGACTAGGTGGGCCACTGGCTTGATCTTTATTTATTACGTATTTATTTATTTATTACATTTATATACCACTTTTTTTCCTCTAAAGAGCTCAAGGTGCTTTTACCTGGTCTCCCCTCTGCATTTTATCCTCACACCCACCCAGTGAGGTAGGTTAGGTCACCCTGGGTTCTCAGGTTGTAGTCCTACACTCTAACCATTAAGGACTCCTGGACGGTTAAGTCCAGTCATAGGCAACTGTGGGGTTGCGGTGCTCATCTCGCTTTCAGGCCGATGGAGCTGGCGTTTGTCTACAGACAGCTTTCTGGGTCATGTGGCCAGCAGAACTAAACTGCTTCTGGTGCAGCAGAACACCATGATGGAAACCGAAGCACACAGAAACGCCATTTACCTTCACGCCGCAGTGGTACCTATTTATCTACTTGCACTGGCATGCTTTCAAACTGCTAGGTTGGCAGGAGCTAGGACAGAGCAACGAGAGCTCACCCCGTCGTGGGGATTCGAACCGCCGACCTTCCGATCGGCAAGCCCAAGAGGCTCAGTGGTTTAGACCACAGAGCCACCAGCGTCCCTAAAAGTTAGAAAAGAAAGTGGGAGAAAGGTATGTTCCTTATTCCCTGGCACTTTGGTAAGCCCCTTTTTCTCTGCTTCATTTGTTTTTTTCAGGCTCTTTCCCCAGAATGCTCCATTTGCAACCCTGTAAACTCCCCCAAGTGAAATAAAACAAAACTAGTCCTTACGACCTAAGCAGTTTCAGGCTGACTGTAAACACTTGAGGGTTGGCATTGGCGTGGCGCTAAGGTAAATGAAATTGAATATAATAAATGGTTGACCGAGTGTGATGGCCTGGGAGTCAGACTCTGATGCTGAACCTGAGGG
Source organism: Lacerta agilis (assembly GCF_009819535.1). Lineage (NCBI taxonomy): Eukaryota > Metazoa > Chordata > Lepidosauria > Squamata > Lacertidae > Lacerta > Lacerta agilis. The sequence goes on from NC_046318.1 coordinate 8,647,018, forward strand.
ATCCCAGCCTGCACAGGATTCCCCGCCTCCAGAACTAGCTGAGCCGGGGCCAGGGCTTGAGCCTGAAGGATCCCCACCTGTGCTGGATCCCCAGGTGCAGGCATCAGCAGAGTCTGCTCTGGCTCCTGATGGGAGGGAGGACCCATTGCCTGCAGGTGCTCCACTCCCAGCCTCTTCAGAGGAAGCTGAGGCATCCCCTGGGTCCAGTAACCCACCAGCCTCTCCTGAGCTACAGAGGCTCAGGGCAGAGAGGCGAAGGGAGTTAAGTGTCTGCAGGAGGAGTGCTCGCCTCCAGGCCCGGAGGAGAGGCGAGTCTCCAGAGGATCGGGGCGGCCCTAAGCATAGGGCCAGATAAAAGCCAGCCAGACCCAGCCCAAGTTGCGTGAGCAACATAGTTGCAAGCGTGTGCTCAACCTGCAACCTTGTGCCTGAACCTGCCTTGGACCTTGACCTGCTCCCTGCCTCGCTCCCCGCCGGACTGACCTCCTTTGGACCCCTAGACCCAGGACTGGACTTGGACCTCGCTTCATGGACAAACCCTTGGGGCCAGCACAGTTTGCTCACGCCACACCCGCACTCCCCCTTCGCTGGGGTGCGTTCGGGAGGAACTAATAGCCATGGCTGACCAGGCGGCTGCGCTGGTGGCATTGGCCCAGGAGAACCAGGCCTTGACCCACACCGTGCAGCAGCTAAGCAATGTGGTTACGGCGCTTCAGCAGCGTTTGGATGCCTTACCGGCTCCTGGGGCCGCCGCCCCAGCTCCTGGCAAGTACCCCGTGGCCCTGCCAGAGAAATTTGATGGGTCCCCAGCCAGCTTTCCCATGTTTCTCGCCCAGGCCAAGCTGTATATTCAGGGGCGAGCCCGGGATTTCCCCGATGACCGCACCAAGGTGCACTTCCTGATCAGCTTGCTGAAGGACCAGGCGGCCAAGTGGGCGTTGCCGCTGCTCCGGCAAGACTCCCCCTTGCTGACAGACTATACGGGGTTTTGCAATCTTCTGGAAACCACGTTTGCCAACCCTCAGAAGGGGAGTCAAGCCAATCGGGCAATTCGGCGGTTGAAACAGGGCAAGTCCACAGTGGCCACCTACGCCACAGAATTTCGGCTGCTGGCGCAGGACTTGACCTGGAACGACTCTGCACTGCGGGACCAGTATCTCGAGGGACTTTCAGACGAGGTACTGGATCAGCTGGCCACGTTGGATCGCCCTGCCACACTGGATGCCCTCATCCAGCGGAGTCTGCAGATAGATGATCGGCTGGAGGACCGTCGCCAGGCCCGGGGCCGCCGGCACTCCGGGCTCCCAGCGCCGGTGCTTCCCTGCAGTTCCGTGGCCAGAGCTGAGTCATTGGAGGAGCCGATGCAGCTCGGGGCAGCGCGGCCTCGCCTCTCCCCCTCGGAAAAGACTCGGCGTCGGGAGGGGAACCTGTGTCTCTACTGCGGTGGGAGTGGACACTACGCCCGAACCTGCCCTGAGAAACGCCAGCCGCAGGTGAAACGGCCAACCCCAGTAGCCAATGGCCCAGGCTACCTGGGGCCCCAAGCATCGCATGATGGGCCCTCACCAGTGGAATTGCAACACCTCATGATACCGGTGCGTCTATACCCCCCCGGTGGCCCTGGATTCTCACCCACGCTCTGGTGGATTCGGGGGCAACCCGCTCCTATATGGACTCTGCCTTCGCCACTCAGCATCAGGTGCCGCTTCAGAACAAGCCGGAACCAGTACAGGTGGAGGCAATTGACGGACGGCTCCTACGCTCGGGCGCGGTTACTCGGGAGACCCAGCCCTTGGTCCTGTGCTACCAGCAGCACCGGGAGGTGCGAACCCTGGACATTGCCACCATGCCCCGGTTTCCCCTGGTGCTTGGGATGGACTGGCTGGAGTCGCACAATGTTCAGATCGACTGGGTCAATCGGACTGTACGCTTCCCAGACCCGGGTTTCCCATGCTCAGTCCGAGTTAGTAGCAGCTGCCCCCATGGGGCAGGCTGTGTCAACGCTCCCTGCTGTGTACCAGGACTATTTAGACGTGTTCGAGGAACAGGGAGCAGACCAGCTGCCACCTCATCGGTCCTTCGACTGCGGCATAGACCTCCAGCCTGGGGCGCCCCTGCCTGTAAGCCGCCTATATTCTCTTTCGGAGCCAGAGCGTGAAGCCTTGCAGGACTTCCTTCGCAAGAACCTGGAACGCGGGTTCATTAGGCCCTCTACCTCACCCACTGCCGCTCCTGTACTCTTCGTTAAGAAGAAGTGTGGGGAGCTTCGCCTCTGCCATGACTACCGGGCCCTGAATAAGATCACCATCCCAGACCGGTACCCTTGCCCCTTATTGCAGAATTGCTGGAGCGGGTGCAGGGGGCGCAGATGTTCACCAAACTGGACCTCCGAGGGGCCTACAACTTGATTCGGATCCGTGCCGGGGACGAGTGGAAGACGGCATTCGGGACCCGGTATGGGCAGTTTGAATACCTGGTTATGCCGTTCGGATTATGCAACGCACCCGCCGTGTTTCAACGGTACATCAACCACGTGTTCCAGGACTTGCTAGACAAATACGTGGTGGTGTACCTGGATGATATTCTGATTTATTCCCGTGACCCAGCCCGTCACGAGAGTCATGTTCGGTCCGTGTTGCAGCGCTTGCGGGAGCACCGCCTGTATGCCAAGCTCAGCAAGTGCGAGTTCCACCAGCGGTCAGTGGACTTCCTTGGACACCGACTCTCCCCTGACGGGGTGCAGATGGACCCTGGGAAGGTGGCTGCGGTTCGAGAGTGGGCAGCGCCCCGGAACCGCAAGGACTTACAGCGGTTCCTAGGGTTCGCCAACTATTACCGGACCTTCATTGCAGATTATGCTCATCGCACCACCCCATTAACCCGACTGCTGCGCCCCAAGACACCCTTCTCCTGGGATGAGGAGGCTGAAGTGGCATTTCAGGGGTTGAAAGCCTGTTTCCAGAGGGCGCCGATTTTACAGCATCCTGATCCCTCTCGTCCCTTCGTGGTGGAGACTGATGCCTCCAGTACGGCTCTCGGTGCCATCCTGTCTCAGCAACACGGACCCGATGCGCCGCTGTTACCCTGCGCCTACTACTCCCGGCAGCTCCTTCCGGCGGAGCGTAACTATACCGTGTGGGAGCGGGAACTACTGGCCATCAAGGTGGCCTTTGAGGTCTGGCGCCATCATCTTGAGGGGGCACGACACCCGGTGGAAGTGAGAACGGACCACCGGAATCTGGAGTACCTCCAGGCCACCCGCAAGTTGAACCAAAGGCAGATCCGGTGGGCGCTGTTTTTCTCCCGGTTCCAGTTCCGGATCCGCTACATCCCTAGCTCCCAAAACCGGAAAGCGGATGCCCTGTCCCGGAAACCCGAGGACGTCGCAGACACTGTACAGCAGGCAGTACCGACGACTATCTTACCACCAGCCACATTCCTGGCCACTCAGGAGGCCAAGCCACTGCAGGCTCGGGTGCGAGAACAGCAACGGGTCGATGCTTGGGCTCAGGAACGGCTCCGGGAACTGTCTGACGGGTCATGCCCTCGATATCCAGGGCTGGCCCTGCACCAGGGCCTACTGCTGCACCAGGGTCGTCTATACATCCCACCAGGACCATTGCGGGCTGAGGTTCTCCAGATGTCCCACGATGCCCCAGCAGCAGGGCACTTTGGGCGGTACCGGACCACTCATCTGGTAAGCCGGGAGTTCTGGTGGCCCCGCCTGAAGGCTGATGTGGCACGCTATGTTGCTGGTTGCGATGTCTGCCGGCGGGCCAAGGGTCCTACTGGGCGACCCCCCGGTCTGCTCCAGCCATACCAGTCCCACCACGTCCCCTGGCACACGGTCTCACTGGACTTTGTGGTAGACTTGCCCCCATCTCGTCACTGTACCTGCCTCCTGGTTTTCACAGACCATTTCACTAAGATGGTGCACTGTGCCCCCTGCCCGTCCATACCCACAGCTAAGGAGACGGCTCAACTGTACATGCAGCACATCTTCCGCCTGCATGGCCTTCCCGAGCGTGTGGTTTCTGACCGCGGCGTCCAGTTCACATCCCACTTCTGGCGAGCCCTGCACCAGACCCTTGGGACGGAGGTCTGTCTATCTTCGGCCCACCACCCGCAGACCGATGGCCAGACGGAACGGGCAAATGCGGTGCTGGAGCAGTACCTCCGGTGTTACTGCAGCTTCCAGCAGGATGACTGGGTTGATCACTTGCCATTGGCGGAGTTCGCCTACAACAATGCAGTGAACACCTCCACCCAGCAGACCCCGTTCCAGGCCTCCTACGGCTACCATCCACGTTTGTTCCCGGACGTGCTGCCAGCTTCCGCGGTCCCCGCAGTGACAGACTGGCTTCAGGAGCTTCAGTCCCAGCAACAATTATTGATGGAGCAACTGCGCCAGGCCAAGGACGCATACAAGGCCCAGGCTGACCGACATCGTCAGGAGGGGCCAGAACTCCATGTTGGCGATCGGGTGTGGCTCTCTACCCGTCACCTGCATCCTTCTCGGCCCTCACGAAAGCTGGATGCACGGTTTGCCGGCCCATTCACCATCACTGCGCAGGTGTCACCGGTGGCGTTTCGCCTCCAGTTACCTCCATCACTCAAGGTTCACCCAGTATTCCACCGGTCCCTACTTAGTCCAGTCGCCCCGCCCGACGAGTTCCACCCAGACAATCCACGACCGCAGCCAGTTTGGTTGAGGGGGAGCCTGAGTACGAGGTGGAGCGCATTCTCGACTCACGATACCGCAGGGGGAAGCTCCAATACCTCATCGACTGGAAGGGGTATGGGCCTGAGGATCGTTCATGGGAACCAGTGGAAAACGTCCACGCACCTGCCTGCCTCCGTGATTTCCATGCAGCTTACCCCAGCAAGCCTGGTCCGGCCCCTCAGTTGAGGGGGAGGCCTGGGAGGGGGGATGGTGTGATGGCCTGGGAGTCAGACTCTGATGCTGAACCTGAGGGATCCCAGCCTGCACAGGATTCCCCGCCTCCAGAACTAGCTGAGCCGGGGCCAGGGCTTGAGCCTGAAGGATCCCCACCTGTGCTGGATCCCCAGGTGCAGGCATCAGCAGAGTCTGCTCTGGCTCCTGATGGGAGGGAGGACCCATTGCCTGCAGGTGCTCCACTCCCAGCCTCTTCAGAGGAAGCTGAGGCATCCCCTGGGTCCAGTAACCCACCAGCCTCTCCTGAGCTACAGAGGCTCAGGGCAGAGAGGCGAAGGGAGTTAAGTGTCTGCAGGAGGAGTGCTCGCCTCCAGGCCCGGAGGAGAGGCGAGTCTCCAGAGGATCGGGGCGGCCCTAAGCATAGGGCCAGATAAAAGCCAGCCAGACCCAGCCCAAGTTGCGTGAGCAACATAGTTGCAAGCGTGTGCTCAACCTGCAACCTTGTGCCTGAACCTGCCTTGGACCTTGACCTGCTCCCTGCCTCGCTCCCCGCCGGACTGACCTCCTTTGGACCCCTAGACCCAGGACTGGACTTGGACCTCGCTTCATGGACAAACCCTTGGGGCCAGCACACCGAGTTTGGAGATTGTGGCCCTGTAGTGGCTGCTGGGTGAACTCCTGTCACTGGTGCTGTTGTGACCTACTGGGAAGGACAGGGAGAGAGGGCAAGGAGCAATTAGGTTGGTGTGTCACGAACAAACCTACAAGAGCATCAAATTGGCTTTGTTGATGGGTTGGCACTGCACCAACCTCACTGTCGCCTCACTGCTCTACCAATATTTTTTCCTTTTTAAACAAATTTGTTACTCACTTTATTTTGCCCAAGGCAACCCAAACTGCAGCGGCACAGGTGACAAGTCAGGTAAACATCCCCACTGTTGTATACCACAGTCTCCAAACCCAGTCTAGTCCCTCCTTTGCCTTGTTAGCTTCTAACAACATCACTGCAGCTATGCTGGCAAAGTGGTCCAGGCGAGGGAGACGATCAGAGGTGCGCAGAAATGGTACTTTGGAGAACAGAATCGGATAACAAACAAAAATGTTCCTTGATTTGTAATTTGCAAATGCGCAAGTAGTAGTCAGGAAGAAGTTTGCTTTATTGGCTCCTGTAACCATTGCTTGGGGAAACCATTTTTTGGGGGGGGGGGACACATAGAAATGACTTATTTTTCTAAAAAATTAAAAAAAACCATCCTTTCTGACTTTTGTTTTATTTATTTTAAATATTGTGCATGAAGGCCTCAAGGGGGTTTCCAGCGATGGCAAAATACAATCACAACCGTGACAAAACATTCCTAAACTTTAATTTCTGAACTTTAAAATAACAGCATAGGATGTTACAGGTAGGTAGCCGTGTTGGTCTGCCATAGTCAAAACAAAATAAAATAAAAAATTCCTTCCAGTAGCACCTTAGAGACCAACTAAGTTTGTTCTTGGTATGAGCTTTCATGCCAAGAACAAACTTAGTCGGTCTCTAAGGTGCTACTGGAAGGAATTTTTTATTTTATGTTGTTTTTGAGCATAGGATGATTTCTCATATTATCATCAATGTGGCAGCACAAAAAAACATTTGCTTCAGGAGAAACAAATGCATGCAGGGGGGGAAATCTTTCTTCCTCCAGCCTAAAAAAAATTCCACACCAACATATATATATATATATTTTAAAGTAGTTTCCCCCAACGAATGATGTGGCTGATATCCTCTGAACCACATCACACTGACTGCATGTTAATTACTTCAGCGGAGTAGAACGTGTTGAAACGGTGTTGAAACAGTTGCTGTTTCTTGCTTTACCTAAACTGACAGAAGGTCAATTTGCAAATCCAATATGAAAGTTCCGAGCACTTACGTATTTGTCGACAATAGTAAATATAAAGTAACCTTTTGCCTATCACAGAGTTGCCCCTAAAGACATTGTGGGTTAAGAGTGATTAAATTCGCCTATGCATGCATAATACGGCACGCTTTGCATAAATGATAATAAATAATTGCTGCATATAAATAATTCATGCCTTTATTTATTTATTTTTCCCAGGGAGGAAAAAAAAGAAAGAAAAGAAAAGAAAAGAAATAACTCGGATGCTTCAGCATGGCTTAAACAAAGGGTAAAAAGGTAGGATTCAAGGAACGGGTTAAATGACCGTACAGAAGTGGGAGAGAGAACACAACATGTCAGGCAGGCGAGACTCTTGTATGCAGCCTGTATTTCTTCTTTTTATCTCTTCCTTGATAGCATATTATACTGCCAACTTGTCCTTAAGCATTGTGCAATACATACTGAACGCAACACCATAAAAAAACAATGGAAGTAATAAAACGCCACATATCTGTTCTGAATGAGGAGAAAGTGAAACGGGAGCAGTTCCGGATTTACGTATAAGCTAAACGAGCAATAGCTTAGGGCCCCGTTCTTTTGGGAGGGGGGCCCAAAAAATGTAAAGGGAAAAAAACTGGATGTACATTTCCAAAATGCAACATAAAAAACAAATAAAAAAACCCTACATACAGCAACCGTGTTTTGTGTTGCGTAGGCTCCTATGATATAAGTAATGGGCCCTGCCTGCTAGCCTGCTCCCTAAAATATCACTGGTTCGCTCATTTCTATATGTAGGGTGCCTACACTATCAATATCCTTCTTCTTAACTGTATTTCAGTTCAACAATTACTTTGATCAAATACATATTTTGTTATGTGCAAGTGGCTTTAGATGCCTATTATGTCCATTAAATTACCCTATAGCATATATTCAACACACAAAAAACAGCAACCATTTGTTGTTGGCAAAGGACAGCTGGACATACAGGTGAAACTCGAAAAATTAGAATATCGTGGAAAAGTCCATTTATGTAAGCAATTGTTTTCATTAGCTACTGGAGTTTAATATATGAGATAGACTCGTGACATGCAAAGCGAGATATGTCAAGCCTTTATTTGTTATAATTGTGATGATTATGGTGTGCAGCTCATGAAAACCCCAAAGTTGAGATTGTTAATTTGGGGTTCTCACCAGCTGTACGCCATAATCATCACAATTATAACAAATAAAGGCTTGACATATCTCGCTTTGCATGTCATGAGTCTATCTCATATATTAGTTTCACCTTTTAAGTTGAGTTACTGAAAGAAATGAACCTTTCCACGATATTCTAATTTTTCGAGTTTCACCTGTATAAAGGGCCCCATTACCTTCTGTAGCTTAGGGCCTCATCAAACCTAAATTCAGCCCTGCATGGGAGGCATATACTCACATATAATACTTTGTTTCAGGGTAAACCTAGGGCCAGATCCATTGGGAAGGCCTTCCCTGAAATGAATGGGCGCTGCACAAGTGTCAGTGCACAGCTCCCGTTCATTCAAAGGGGGGGGGGAACTCTTGCTGGAAGACTTCCCAGTGGATTCTGCCCCTAATCTTCATCAGCGGGTTCCCCCGCCACCCCCGGTACAATGCAGAGACCTATATCTCCCTCCAGCTATGCCAGGTTTGCTGGCTCAATGAATTAGTCATTAAGTAACAATGGTTAAGTGCTTGCATATCAAACAGCAGCATTTTTTATTAATAACGAAACCTAAAGCAAGAGGGTTTGATACCATATTCTCCTCTGCCCCTCCTCTGCAGAGTGCGCTCAAGCGACAATAATCAAGAGCCTGAGGAAGAATTTCTCATTTCTGAAATACATTTTTGTTAAACACACGGCGAATATCTCTCTGTGTACATACACACACACAGAGAGAGAGAAGTTCAATTCTCTACCAGCATGTGCAGGGATATTCACTACGCACTGATGTTGGATCAGGTGGTAAAACCTTGGAGACATTATGGCTGGGCGGAGAGAAACTGCCGCAGGGATGCCAAAACTGGCAGCAACTGTAACCTATAGCCCAGCAATTCACCTCTGAAATAGTTAAGCAGAAAATTTGTGCATGTAACTTAACCATCCATTATCTTCTCCCCTGATCTCTTTTCAATTACTAGATTCAACTGAAGGAACCAATGCATTGTGAATGACACAATCAGAAGCTTTTGCAGATTTTTTTTTTTTTAAACTGCCTCTCCAATTCTGGGGTGACGTAATATTTTCGTTGGCAGGGGTCCCTGTGCTCAACGTACATCATCACTAACTTATTAGGACTTGAGGCAATTAGCTGAAACAAACAGAAGAGACAAGATCTGTATTGAGGCATAGAAATTAGGGGAATAAATAGCCCATGGCACTCCATTATTTGAAAGCCGCATCAAAGCTCAGGCACTGGATTTGGTTTAAAGAAAGGTGCACATTGTTTTCATGTAACATCTATACATTACTCCATTATTTTCCTACTGATTCAGGTTACAGGGGGGAAAATGTCGTGGTATAATAAGGCAGCCGAAAGAACTTTTCAGTTTTCATCTCAATGCTCTGTGAAGTTCATTGCATGAATGGCTAAGGATTAAAAATCCAATTAGATCTTCCCTTGACATGGGAAGTCAGATGGGGAATTTTGAGAGACACATTGAAAGCACTGTGTAATTAATAAATGTGGATGTGGTAACATGTGTCACAAAGGTGGTGGTGGGGGGACACTGACGTTTGTGGATCCTCACAGTTGCTTTCAGGGATAGAATTCATCTCTTGAATGGGATTGATCCAGCCCTTATATGTGATATCTTAGAAAGGTAAGGGCATACTCATACACTTACCTCCTCTGATTGTATGTTACTGTCAGGGTTGAGCCAGATGAAGAGGAGTGGTGGCAAGCCCCCCCTGGCGAGGCTGCACCCACGGAAGAACCTGGGGAAATGGAGGAGTTCGTACCTGGAGAAGACTGGTGGCAGCACTCCTCAGAAGAGGAAGAGTCAGATGGAGAGGGGGGGAAACCAGAACAGGAGGAGGAGGAAGTCGAGCCAGAATCAGGCCCTTGTGAGGAGAGAAACAGGCAGGGCCCCTCCCCTCCTCCCTTCTCAGCTGTAGAGCTGAGAGACGCAAAGAACAATTAGAGGCAGCTGCAACTCGTAAGAGACGTGGTTACAGGCCAGCTACTTAAGAAAGGCTGGCTGCTCCCTTCGCTAGCACCTGCAACTGCTATGCTGAGTGCGTGGTTGCTCTTGCTCGTTCTGTTCCTGACCCTTGGCTTGTTCCTGACTTCGGCTGTTTCGACTTCGGCTTCTCCTGACCCCGTACTGATACCTGACTTCAGCTGGCTTCTGACCCGGACTGTTCAACCTCGCCTTATCTGACTGACTGCTGCACTTCAGCACGCCAGCTTGTTAGCACCCTAACAGGTACGTTGTGGGAAAGGGACCGCCTCACAACTTTTATCTGGCGCTTAGAATTGACTAGGCCATACCTCAGATATTGTGACTGGCAGCAGGAAGCGGTTGGAGTTGGCAGCACACAGTTTCCTGCCCCAGATCCATCAATAATTGTTTGGTCACAAAGCCTGAGAACTATGAAATCATTATGTGTCTGTCCAACCATCTCCCATTTCCATACAACTCCTAGCTCATATCATGAGGTTGTGAGGATAACCCCAGCCGGCCACACACACAGACACACACACATATATTATGGGATGCCAGAAGTAAAGATACTCCACAAGCCACAACAATTTGAGCACTTGCCATGGACAGTGAGATGCCTTGCTGCAAGTCATGGGCACCTGGCCTGTTGCATTCATCACAAGTGACATTCAAATGGATTTTACTGAGAGTAGACCCATCGAAATCCATGCACATGACTAAGTATATTTATTCTAATAGGTCTACTCAGGGTAAATATGTAGTTGGCTACGACCCATATATTCTATTTGTTGAGACCTATAAAAATCCCCCGTTGGAGCAAATAGAATAGTTCTTAGGAATACATAGAATTGTAGAGTAGGTAAATCTAGTCCAACCCCTGCAATGCAGGAATGTTCAACTGTCCCTTATAGGATCGCACCTGCAATCTTTGTGTTATCAGCATCACGCTCTAATCACGCTCACCTCCTAATATTAAAGATTGTAACCAACCACGCACCCACTCAAATCTTCTGTCCGTTTAAAAATGTTGTTGATGATGATTCATACATTAAATCAACAACGCTTCCCATGCCGCCACCCCCAAGCGATTCACAGTGTAATCACATATGCAAAGCAATTATAAATATAGAAAGTTTAAAGCAACAGCACATCTATAAAATCAAATCTAAATCCAAGACAGATACCAACTCAGAGTGCTTCACTTTTAGCTGTGTTTTGCTCAGGGATATTAATCATGCACACAGTCAAAAAAATGCATGTTAAGCTATAAGATTCATGCAAGTGAAAGGTTTGATGTATGGCCAGGATTAGTTGCTCGGTAATGTGTTACCCATCCTGACATGGTAAATATTACGCTCTAATTATTGAATGCGATGTGACTTTGGCCACATATGGTAGATATTACAAACTTTCAGAGGCAAAAGCTGCCTTGACTCCTGCCATTAGGAGGGGGAAAGGATGACGTAGACGCCATCTCACATATGTTTGGCCCCTTGTGTCTTAGGCCTAGTTCACAAAATAATAGAGGAGATCCTAAACTGTACCATTTCCAGTTGGCGGACTGTGTGTGTGTAAGGGTACTGCATGCTTGAATGCTTCTCTGATAGAAATTTCGAGCACAAACAAAATGATTGCATAAGGGAGAAGACTAGGCTGCAACTCTTCTCTGTGACACCTTCTCTGAACATAGAAAGCTGGGTTTCTTTTTAACGTGGACACGCTATCAGTCATGCAATTCCCCGCTTGCACTCCGAAGTAGCATTGCCCGGAAATCATTTTGCCACTTTGCCTGCTGTTTGTATGAATTAAGCCTTAGTCAGCACTCTGAAGCGGATATATTGATCCTATTATGTATGCAACTACCCTTTTTAATCACACTAAACCTCTAACAGAGCAATCCTATGCACATTTGCTCAGAAGGCAATTCCATTGAGTTCAGTGGCTTTTGCTCTCAGGTAAGCATAGGAGCGAAATTCAGTCTAGTTCACGCTGTGGGTTAAACCACAGAGCGTAGGCCTTGCTGATCAGAAGGATGGCGGTTCGAATCCCCGTGACGGGGTGAGCTCCCGTTGCTCGGTCCCAGCTCCTGCCTACCTAGCAGCTTGAAAGCACATCAAAGTGCAAGTAGATAAATAGGTACCACTCCAGCGGGAAGGTAAACGGCATTTCTGTGCGCTGCTCTGGTTCGCCAGAAGTGGCTTAGTCATGCTGGCCACATGACCCGGAAGCTGTACGCCAGCTCCCTTGGCCAATAACACGAGATGAGCGCCGCAATCCCTGAGTCGGACACAACTGGACCTAATGGTCTGGGGTCCCTTTACGTTTACCTTTTACCAAATTTTCTCACTTTCTCAAACAATACACAAACCCAAACACAGGTATCCTTTGAAATTTGACAATGCACTTCTCCAACCTCCGAAAAATGTGTATATTGGAGGAAACATTTGAATAAAAGTGCAGTTATTTAAGGGTAGAAAACACTGAAATGTGTTATATTCAGAGAAATTGCTTGCAAACAAATGTATGCATGAGGGAAAACTGCATACCAAAATGTATACATTAGGGGCAGCGGGCACAAAATGCTGATGAATTTTAACGGAGACAAATTTTGAAGCCGAGTTGGAAATATAGTGAACTGAACAAGGTCTGAAAATGGAGAAAATGAGAGAAACTGAAACCGGCAGATTTGCCTACCCGTGTTTTCCCAAATTATTTATCTCCTTTAATTTAATTTCTTTTGACAAAATTTACATGCCACTTAACTGTAGGAAAAACATATACGTTCAAAGAATATAAGACAGTAAAATTATGAGAAGTCAAAATTAAAAAACAAATGAAAAAAATAAAAATAGAATGAAAAACAACACTTCAGCTAAAATTGCAGATTAAAACGCATATCTGGGTAGGCTTTCTTAAACATTTTTTTTTTAATAGTGTGGTGCTGCCACACTAAAAGGTCTATTCTTTATACACGTGGAATGAATATTATGTGGCATTTGTAATAGTGCCAGTACCACAGAACAAGGTTTTGAATTGGGCATATATGGGGCAAGGGAGTCCTTCAGGTAAACTGGTCCCAAGCTATAAAGGCTTTTATATACTAGCTGTAAAAGCTTTTATATACGAATAGTAACACCTTGGAAGTTGGTGCAAATCTCTGAGCAGGGCTATTATATACCGACAGGGTCTCACATCTGTCAACAACCTTGCTGCGGAATTCTGCACTAAGTGCAGTTTCCAGACCAAACACAAGGGAAGCTCCACATTAATACTTGTGTTTAAGAAATAGCTCAGTTAAATCTACATAATGATCAAATGAAGACTCGTTTATAGATATATGAAGGGCAGTATGTACTATTAAGTTCCATTGACTTTAATAGAATAAATTAAAGTGCATATGCTTAATTCTCCTATTGAAATCAGTGAACACTCACCTTTGACTGGATATCGGCCTGTGGAGAAAATCGATGCATGCTCGTATGGTCTATGCACCAACTACACGTGTTCAAACCTCAGAGGTTGGACCGCAGAGAGAAGAGAAGCCTCTTTGTCTGACCCTTAATGCATTTTTACCAAAAGTTCGTGCCTGTGTCCTCATTTGGCTCACAGCCAACCGCTTCCCTTCCCTTCCCACTGTAAGATCCTCAGTTAATGTTAGAGGCATGTTGAGTTTGTAGCTTTCCTAATTTTCACATTCGCTCCTCACTCTTCCGAAACAGGCGACAGTATATTTCTTCAAAATGATGATGATCGTGCAAGACTAATCTACTCTCTTACCTCAAGTGCACAGCTGTTCAAGATAATACCAGGCTGGACAAAGACAATTTTACAGTTCTCCCTCCCTATTTCTAGTTGTGTTTCTGTAGGCAAGAAATGAGTTTTCAAGTTGGGGTGATGAGGCTGCCAACTTCCTTCTTACTGGCCCCGTTTTGGTTCCTTTCATCGCCTCCGTGCTGGAAGAAGTGTCACCAGCTTGATTTCTGCATGTCAGGCCGCTTTCAAAAGTACAGAAGGACAACTAAAAACTGTCAGTCTCTCTGATCATAAATAATTGGCATTCTACATGATATGATTAAGGCTGCAGTTAGCAGCACCCAATCTGTCCTCCCCAGGACACGAGCCTGCGCAGTGTGTACAGAGGACCTGGGCTGCCCAGATGATAAGACCTACTCTCGGCCTTGCTGATGGGTCCAAGGGAAAGCAAAACAATACGTTTGGCACCAACTTGGCTGCAGGAGTTGCCGGAAGGAGGCATACAAGGCACCATCCAACCATCTTAGGCAGTGGTGTAGCAAGGTAAACTGGTACCCGGGGGCAAAAAAAAAAAAATTGTCACCCCCCCCCCCGAGGCATGGGAAGGTCAGGTGGTACCCGGTGCAGAAAATTTATTGTCAACCCCCCATTGATTCCCCACCCCCACAAAAAATGGTTTTACATTATTTCATATTTTCTTACAAAGGAATAATAACAAGTAATAATAATAAAAAAACTTTTATTTATGTCCCACCCTCCCTGGCCAAAGTCGGGCTCAGGGTGGCTAACATCAGATACATAACATTGGTATAAAATCAAACAATAATTAATTTTTTTTTTAAAGTATCTCTTTATTCTTTAAAATCATAACAAAACAACCATCATCAAACCTTAACCAACATAATTGCATACACTCATTACATAATAGCATACATACATTACATTACATTCATACCTTCAACCATCATACATATACACATTTATTCTTACCTATCTTGCAATGCTTCATATCATGCAGTCTCTAAACTTCCAATTATCCTTTTTGTATTTTTTGTATTTTTGTATTTTGGGAGAACATGAGAAGACTGTAAGAGTAAAGAAAGAGAATTACAACTGTATGTTATGCTATGTTAAAGAAATTAAGTACAAATCAAACAATAATTAAATTACCTCCTAAAAAACATCTCAAAATCAAATTAAAGTCTAATTAGGTGGCTTTCCACAGGGTTAGGGTTGGGAACAACAGTAAGTGTTCTCTGAACTGAAATTTCAGCCTTCATGACATAGGAAAACAGATAAGTGAACAGCTATTTTGGTCGAGGGGGGTCAAGATATTAACCGATATGCATGAAATTTCATATATAGCTATATAATCCCTAGTATAGTAAGATAAGACCTTCAGAGCAGGCATTTTCAAAAAAAAAAATTCTTCCTTGATAATTTCTCATCCCCTCCATTATGGAACATGGGGTGGCACGCCCCCGCCCCCTCTTGCTACACTCCTGATCTTAGGGACTCCACTCTAGATTAGTGTAGGGCTCATTAGCATTTTTTTCTCCTGAAGATGTCCTGCAAGGCAACAGGTATGGATTTTCTTCTTCTTGCTGTTTCCTCCCAAAGCCAATCTCATGAATGAGTATAGCCACAAGGCAAGGGTGATTTAGGACCAGTTTTTTGTCTCCTAGATGAGATATCTTCCCAAGCTGATGATCCACCCCCTGGCCCTGGGATTCTTCATTAGGAAGCTGTGCCTGGAGGAAGAACTGTGAGGGGAGAGACTCCATCAGGCAAGGCCTCCTTCCACCTGCCTTGCCCCACCTCTAGTCTCTGCTTCTCAATTTGTATTGTAATATTTTATGTACAGTGGTGCCCCGCTAGACGAAAAACTCGCTAGACGAAGGCATTCGTCTAGCGGAAGGCTGCCCCGCAAGACGAATTTGTCTATGGGGCTGCCTCGCAAGACGAAAATTTTTCGTCTAGCGGGGCAGCACTGTACCATTGTTTTATTGATTATAGTTTAGAAATTATTCATTGTAACTGCTGAGTGGATTTCTGTTTAACTTTTATATGTTGATATTCAACAATTATCAGAACAGTACAAAATAATAATGTTACTTTTTTGATGTAGGTTGCTTATTTTAAAGTTTTGTTTTATTATCACATTACATTGTGATAAGGTGTACATTTTTTGTTTCTTCAGCTTGTAAACCGCCTTGAGTATTGTAAGATAGGAAGAAGGTATACAAATTAAAAATGATGATGACCCACCATCTTCCTTTCATTTCCCTCGACAACACATGCAGTAACTGCCTTCTTGACCATTGAACCCACTACTGGTCTCATCCACTCAATCCACCAAAGCCTGTCTTTCCAGGTAGGGACAGTTCCTAACTTGCTGAAGGTTTGAGAACCACTGGCTACCCTCACCTGGTTTAGACAAAAAATATATTAAAAAATAAAAAAATTCCTTGCAGTAGCACCTTAGAGACCAACTAAGTTTGTTCTTGGTATGAGCTTATACCAAGAACAATTTTTTTTTTTTAAAAAAATTAATTGGTATTTAAGGAAAATACAGAAAAAGAAAAAGAAAAGATACATACAAAATACAAAATACAAAACAAAAAAGACTTATACAATACATAAAACACACCTAAAACAACAAAACACCTATTTAACTAATTTAAACTTATTTAAAATCTTACTTGGGGGACTTCCTCACGTCCTCTCTTCTGCGTTCATTTCAAATATACTGTAGTAACTTTATAACTACTTTAACTCAACTTTTGCAACTAGTCTTAATCCTTATCTATCACCTTATACCTATCACCTTATTCTTAACAGAAATACAGGAAATGAAAAGATCACAATCCTATCTATACCAAGAACAAACTTAGTTAGTCTCTAAGGTGCTGCTGGAAGGAAATTTTTTTATTTTTTATTTTGTTTTGACTATGGCAGACCAACACGGCTACCTACCTGTAACTGGTTTAGACAGCCAGTCGAAGCAGTTTCCCAGTGCTGGATGGGGACCAAAGGGGGACAAACTACCCCAGATGGAGCACAATGTGTCCCCCCCCCACCAGAGGTACTACCACCCCCCCTAACACCCCATACACCCCAGTGCTCATCTCAGAGTAGATATGCATAGCATTTCACTGCACAGCACTTTAAATTTTGCACCGAATTCATCCTGACAACAGCCTTGTGAGTCAGCTCATTGTACTCAGTATTATGCCCAAGGAGATGAAGCTCTGGGAGAGAGGTTGGTTTGGCAAAAATATATATATGCTTATATTGCACTTTTAAAGCATTTACTTGGTTCATTATTCATCACATGCCACAACCATTGGTCCAACACGACTTACAGAAAAAGCAAAATACAAGTTATGACAAAATATGCATTAAAACAGTATATGTACAACAACAACAAAAAATGTTCATCCAAAAGATCACTTAAAAACAAAACATTCCTCCCCACCCAACAGAAAAATGAACAAAAGCTGGGCCATTGTTGTTTGCAAATGCCTAAGAGAATAAATATGTCTTTGCCTCGTGCCAAAAAGATGACAATGTTAGTACCAAGCCAACATTGTGTCTCTGAGACAACTTCATAATACTAGATATTGAAGCTATGTTCTGTTTTTCTTTTATTCGATTTTCTTAGAGTTCATCTACATATTCAGACAAATCATGGGATGCGATGTTCATAGGATTGCAATGCACCATTCCAAGATGAAGTTGGGTAGGGGGGTCACAATACTGGCTCTTTTCCGTTACTCAGATCTTTCTGCATAGGGAAGTCAAGGTGTGGGGTTTTAATCTCACTTTATTTTTGCTGCAGTGCTATTTTCCCCCAGCTAGAAAGGATAAAATATACTCCGATTCCCCCCCAAAATCCTGATGCAAATGGAAGCAGACAGTAGAAAATTAGGAAATCTTATCACATCGTTTTTCTGTATGTGTAGATCAGCTCTCAATCATCTGTGTGTCCCCTTCTCCTATGATGGGCACCTTTTTATGATGGGCAAATCTGGACCTCCCCCCCCCCCCCCACAAAAAGATGGTCTAAAATGGATGTCGTGCATCATTGGCAAAAATGACAGTGGGTAACATAATCTGTTTAAAGCGATATCTATTCACATTGCATAAAAAATGTTCACATTATATTGTTTGTGCTGCTTAGCTGAATTGACCTTATACATAACCTTAGGAAAGCAGGCATGGTTAATGTATTACTCTCCCAGGGAGATTCACCTGGCACCCACATTACTTCAGTTTTTGTACCGGGGGGATTCCCCCCCCCCTAGGCTTTGAACAAAGAAACAAAATAGCCGAGAACTGAAATGATGCTTAAGCTGCTTTTGTCCACTGTTGTTGCTGAGGGGTAACCATATTGGTCTGTTTCAGCGAACCCAACAAATGTTACTATGGCTTAAGCTTCCATGGGTTAGAGGCCACTTCATCAGATGCATCCAGAAAAAGCTAATGCCTTATAAAAAGTTGCTTCTCTTTCAGGTGCCACAAGTCCAATACTGTATTGTAGAATGCATGTAATTGGGAGGCGGGGGCGGAGAGATGATGAAGATTATTATTATTATTATTATTATTATTATTATTATTATTAAAATTGTTTATACCCCGCCCATCTGGCTGGGCTTCCCCAGCCACTCTGGGCAGCTTTGAAACAGAATATTAAAAATAGAATCAAACATTAAAAACAGGGCTGCCTTCAGATGTCTTCTAAAAGTCAGATAGTTGTTTATTTCCTTGACATCTGATGGGAGGGCATTCCACAGGGCGGGCGCCACAACCGAGAAGGCCCACTGCCTGGTTCCCTGTAACATCACTTCTTGCAGTGAGGGAACCGCCAGAAGGCCCTCGGACCTCTACCACCACAAAAATACATTAAAATGTCACAGATTATCAATAATTTCTTGCTGCTTCGCTGGAGGAAGATTACCATAGTCAGCAATAAGGGCTCTTTCCTCAGTAATTTCCAGGACGCTAAGCCCTGAATTCACATGGCACGGTGACGCGGAGGGTTGAGCACTAGGCGGCTTCGGTGGAGACAGAGGAGATGAATTTGTAGCGCGCAAATTTGGTTTGGAAACTAGTTCCGGCGGGTGCGGGGCACGGGCCCCAGTTGTTGTTAGGTTAGGGAATAAAGGGTTGATGTTGAGATCTTTAAAAACTCTTGAGCTTCTCTAAACAGGGCTGCCTTCAGGTATTTTGTAACTGGAGCATGCACCACGGCGAGACAGTCTGCGGGCAGGTAGGGTCTCAGCCTGCGTACCAGATGGAGCTGGTAGACAGCCGCTCTGGACACAGAAATGACCTGCGCCTCTATGGACAGCTGTGAGTCCAAAATGACTCCCAGGCTCCACACCTGGTCCTTCAGGGGCACAGTTATCCTATTCAGGATGAGGGAGTCCCCCACACCCGCCCACTCCCTGTCCCCGCAAAACAGTACTTCTGTCTTGTCAGGATTCAGCCTCAATTTGTTACCTGCCATCCATCCTCCATTAAAACGTCCCTAAACAGGGCTGCCTTCAGATGTCTTCTAAAAGTCAGATAGTTGTTTTTCTCTTTGACATCTGGTGGGAGGTCGTTCCACAGGGTGGGCGCCACTACCGAGAAGGCCCTCTGCCTGGTTCCCTGTAACTTTGCTTCTTGCCGTGAGGGAACCGCCAGAAGGCCCTCGGCGCTGGACCTCAGTGTCCGAGCAGAACAATGGATGTGGAGCTGCTCCTTCAGATTAAGAATAAATAAGAGAGATGGTACAGGTTTGGTGAAATGAGCTGGTACCCCTTTGCTGCTGCAGAGCTACTGAGTGGTACGGAGAGGAAACATGATGCATAAGGAAGCAGCAACAGTGGAGCAGACTCTGATGAGAAGTGGTGGACTCTCCTTCCTTGGAGGTTTTTAAGGAGAGGTTGGATGGCCACCTGTCATGTATGATCTAACTGAGATTCCTGCATTGCCGGCATGGGCAGAGGAAGGGGTGTGTGGTGGCGGCAGGCCACCACGGGTGTCACCATTGAGGGGGGTGACAAAATGCAGGGTGGCACTCACTGCGGGGCCTGCAGCACACCCGAGCAACACGTCTCTACTGGGAGAGACGTTGTGGCTTGGGTACACGAAGGCTCCATGCTGCCCAAACGGTCCACCTGCTGCCTCCACCCCCCAGCTGTAGGGTGGCTGAGAGGGAAGAGGCAGGCAGACTCCAGAGGCCCCACAGTACACCCCACCCCTATGGGCGGATCGCCCTGCCCCTGGGCGAGCTACCCCAGGCGCCTGAGCGGCTTCCTTTGCAGCTGATTGTAGGGGGTTGGACTAGTTGAGCCTTGGGGTCATCTGTGATTCTATGATTCTAACTGTTCCCCACTAGCCATGTCTCCCACAGATGTCTGGGAACCCCAGAAGGGAAAAAGTGTCTGGGAAGAAGAAAAGAAGGTGGCTTTAGCTGATGGTTCCCAAGCTGTGTTTGTTGTGTTTATGGGACATTTAGATCAGCCCTAAGCTTTTAAGCAGATAATTAGGCAATAACTGCTTCCTATAGCCAGTATATTATTCTCTTGAAAGACTGGAACATCAAGCTACTTGTTTTTTTCAGAGCACCGTTCCTGCTTCTTATTTATGATACCCTTTTTTACAATATCATTCCTGTATCTAAGTTTTTCCAAAGTCACTAAAGTGATTTACAGGAGACTTATCAATTTCATGTGAATGCACTGAGGAATGCAAGGATTTTCTCAAATTCTTTCCCACAAGAAGTTTCAATTTGCTCATCGTCCCCTCTCAGTGTCTGGTTTCGAGACATGATGTGCCGAATTACCTTTAATATCACTTCTGCAGATACAATGCATTAGCAGGGAAAATTAGACACAATTCTTTTATATCTGATGTGCTGCTGTTCGTCGCTCTCTTGTCTTTAGGTTGTCAGAGTCTCAAATTAAAGGCAATTGGAGACGCTTGCCTGCAATTTAAGAGATTGCTGTTAAGGGGAATGTAATACTTTACGTCTTTGTCAGGGAGACAGAGAGGCAGCTGTTGCATGTTCTTATATTTTCAATAGGAAATTTATTATTTATTATTATTAAAAATATTCTTTCATTGGTTTGTTTATATACCACTTTACGGTCCAAAGACTAAAGTTGTGAACAGATTTATACAAAAAGAAAAGTACAATAAATACAAATATATAACCTGCAGTTCATCTAAATCAGTCTTTGGCAACCTTCACTGGCTCGGGGCTGATGGGAAGAGCAGTCAAAAGTAGTTACAGCAAGAGCAGCAATTAAATCTAGTGTTTGCCATAACAGAAATATTTGTATTGATCTCTCTCTCTTTAGATTGGAATATACATTGCATAGTATGCAATTTGTATTGCCTTTCCATTATTATTTTCATTTTGGCATGCAGCTTTTGCATCAATATACTAAAATAAAATAAGAAACAAATCCTGATTTTTAGCTAGTAAAATGATAAAAGCATGGGGGCGTTGCAATTCTAAGTCCCATTTGCTTTAGATGTTCCTATGAAGTTCAAAATAAATGGGATAAGAATTGTAGCCACTGACATGCACAAAAATTGTAAGTTTTATTCCTCTACTTCTTGGATATGCGCCTTAGCATGCTTTCTGATTTCACGTGCCTTGTGTGTTTCTTTCTCCAGGTTGTAAACTCCTTGGGGCTAGCTCAAGGCTATGAGGCCAGGAACTGACCAAGCACTCCTGAGTCCCAAGCTAACATGGGCAGATGAGAGGCTGTCATTTACTATTAACAGACTGGCAAATTTTAAGGTCAGACAAGGCCACAGACGTAATTCAGCCCAATATCCTGCACAACATAATCCAGCTGATTTCCATTGCGCCTTCAAGGCAATGCATGAAAAGCTGGTTTCTAGACCTTCATAGTAATATGGTTGCCACTTTCCCATGGCTTTTTTCAACAATGGTATGGTGGCAGGTGGCAGGTGGCTGGTGGCTTTTGTAGGATACAATAATGTACTCTTCCCCAGGAGACAGAGGACCGAAAATGACTTTTCTTCAGAGCTTTAGGCTGTTTTATGCCTTACGCTAGATTATGTTGCAAAAAGTGCTCTGCAAATTGTCATTCAGTTCATCTATGAAAATTTCCTCCACCAAGAACCAAGTCTTATTAGCAGCAGACAGCTCTCTTGGGAGTTTACATTGGGAGCTGTCCTAGGTGCTGACTCTGTCTGGGCTAGCTGGAAGAATTTTGCTATCTGCTACCTACTGCTGGACAGTGGACAGTGTTCTCGAAGCGACTAGCATGGGTTTGGCCAAACTGCGGGAGGCAGTGGAGGATAGGGGTGCCTGGGGTGCTCTGGTCCATGGGGCCATGAAGAGTCGGACATGACTGAACGACTGAACAACAACAAACCTATTGCTGGACCATCACCATATCCTGATCCTGTTTTCACAGCTGGACCACAACAGGATGCATCCTCTCTATGATCGGCTTTGCAATGGAGTAACCGATCCTAACCTCCACTTCAAGACGAATATCCTAGCGCATAGACAAAATGATAAATTTCCATGGAAGAAATAGTCACATTGAAAGCTTACTCGCCCGCATCTTTTGCACAGCTGTTAAATGCTATTACAACCGGCCCCAAGATGATGGAGAAGAAAGGATACATTTCTGGTCGGAAACACTTTGCTTCTTCACATTCTACCTGCCTTGAAAACCAACTGGGATGTCAGGCATGTTCCCAACTCCACAGTCTTGTCATACACACCAGTAGCACAAGGGCAATTTTACTTTGATTGATACAGATAAAAAAAGACTCCTCCACTATTCAAGGGAAACACGATACAGTCAGGCAGAGAAGCAATTGTCATAAGCAAGCCTGTGTTTCCTGGTCAAAGATGAATTTCCAGATCCAAAGGTTCATTTCCTTTTCACTTTGTGACAGAAAAGAGTATTTGACAGGCTTCCAGCTCGTCAGAAGTCCACTGACAACGGCAAAAAAGTGACAGTCCTCAGATCCCAATGTGGCACAACAGGCTACTGTGTTCTTGTTTCGCAAATCAAAGGCAGCTTTCAATGCTCAACCCCCTTTCTTGCACGATCTTATATGGAAACTACCTGTGATTAACCCTTCAGTATAACAGACCTGTTTGCAAGTTTGGTTAATACTATGCTTAAAAAATATATCTCATTGCTATCATTATCATAATCTAAGAAGTAAATAAGGCTGCAATCGTAAGCACATTTACAAGTGAGTAAAATTGCATTAAACACAATGGGGCTTACTTCTGAGTAAATATGCATAGAATTGCACTGTAAGTGGGTTACTTTGGCCACAGGCTGTAACCAACAATACTAAAATATAAAGTAAAATCCAAGATCAAAAGTATTTGCATACGTACATCATATACATATTTGTTCAGAATATAGATGCTTGAGGAATTTGATATTTGCAGCTTCCAATAGGGACTGGCCTGCTCTCAACCTCCTGGTATAATGCGCAGATCAGAACTAAGGCTGTAGTCCTAACCCCACAAGCTTGGGAGTAAGCCCCAATGAATTCAGTATGATTTACATCATTTCACTGGCTTTCACACTTCCCAGTCATGAACTCAAAAATGATATATTCAAAAACGTGTATTTTGGGGGGAAAGGTATGTAGAAATTAATATTTATGCTCTAGTTAAATGCAAGTTTTCATTTGGATTTTTTTAAAATGGAAATTACTATTGTGTCAGGGCTGGGCCGTGGGCAGTGACATAGGGAAAGGGAGGAGCTGGGTCCAAGAGGTTTGGAGGGCAAACCAGAAGGCAGGACTAGAGAACAAGTTGGGTGTAAGGCCAGAAACGAGGGACAAGTTAGAGCTGAGGCAGACTTTTATGCTGGAGCAAGGCTCAGCTACAGAAGTAAGTCCTTTATACCCCACCATGTTCAGGAGGAGCCAAGGGCTTACAGTAGGGTTGATTGCGCAAGGCAAATCCTACACCTCCTTGATCCTCTTGCACGTTTCTACCACAAATCCCCAGTCAGCCAACATGGTTACTGGGTTAGTCATTTAGGACTCATCTAACCATCTCACAGGGCTGTTGTCAAGATAAAATGAGACAATGTCATGTATGCCCCTCTCAGCTTCTTGGATGAAGGGTAGGATAAATATATATTCAATATAAATACATCTAACAGCAGTATATTCACTTCTTGCTCTTACAAGAAGCCAAGAAGTATTAGTAATGCCTAGAATTGCCCATATCCACCCACATGCTGACTGAGATATTAATTAGTTGTGGATTGCCATTTTTCCCAGCTGCTGAAATCAAACAGGGTGGGAAATTACTTTATTTTCAGGCAAAATTCCCCAGCTGCATAAGTTATGCACAGTTCTTTTCCATAGGCTGTCTGTCTGTCTGTTTGTGTGTGTGTGTGTGTGTGTGTGTGTGTTTAATGGACTCAAAATCAAAGAATAACTGTGGGGGAAATAGCCAGACCTGTCTAACAACACTCAAGATGCCCATCTGTTCTAGCAGTAGGGATCTCGATCACTGAATTTCTTCCTCCCCTTCAACATAAATAAACATAATATGGAAATTGAACTTTATTGGTTCTGGTAAACAATAGGATTTTAAATGGCCTAAAATCGGATTAACATATTGTTACAGTCGTAAAGTTTGATTTAAACAATTGTGATTTCTTATGAGGGCCTTCACAAAATATCTATTTTACATATGATACAAGCCCCGGCTGAGATTTTTTTTTTTCTTTTTTTAAAGAAAGCTGACATTGCTCAAACATCCCTTTCTTATTAGCCAACAAGAACAATTAGGAAATGTTTCCAGTAACTTTAATCTCTCTGCCTGAATACACATTGTTCATTTTCTTATGTCAACAAATGCATGCTGATACTTTAAAACAGATTTCCATAAGCTAATTTACCTATTTCCCTATCCAGAAGGCAGGACTTTCCTGACTGTTAATTCCAGTTGACAGTGAGTGGTTGAGTTGCTATAGTCCTTGCAAAACATGGTACTGTTGTGAAGTGATTTATAATGAACTCTATTTAGGGAAGAACTACAATGCTGATAAATTTTGACAACAACAAAAAAAATACATTATTAATGAAATAATAACACTGGCAGCCTTTTGAAAATAAGCTGATTCCAAAGAGTTTGTTTTCTTTTCTTTTTTTTGGTACCCACCATTCATTTTTTCTGAGTTTGGAGATTTATCTCTGGGTGGAGAAGTTGTGGTGGAGAAGAATGCTTAATTGATGGTGCCGTTTTGAAAAATCGTGCTGCTGGGTTTGTGTCTTAAGTGATGAGCCACGGATGCATTAAAAGGGAGATCCGATAGTTTAAAGCAGAGGTTTATCATTTGCACCCCCATACAATGAGAAAATAACTGGCCAAGTCCTAGTACAGTTAGCTATTTGATGGGTCACAAAATACTAGTCAAATGACTAGTTCAACAGAGATCACATATTGTTAAACAAAATTCAAGTGTTGAAGCATTAATTTGCTCGATTGCCTGACTTGGGAGGTTGAGAGAGGTTCATTTCTCCATATTGCCTCCCATCAGTGTTGACCCCATAATTTACCTGTTCTATTATGCAAGTGAGTATGCATAAGGAATGCTAGGTGGATCTTACAGTTTGGGCGTACTGAATAACTGGGGAGGGGGGAGCCCAGTGTTGAAAATTCAGATCCAGGCATTGCTCTAAATCAAGGGCCTTCGTCTTTTATTCAAGGACCCTGATGCATTTTGTGTTAGCTCTTTCAGTCAGCAGGGGAATAACTTGTAACAGATACTCAACTGATAATAAAAAACCATTTAAATTTTCCACAAACTCTAATTTGCATGACAGTGTCTAATTAAAAAAAAAAGTTGTTGTCTCATTAATACTAATATTCCAAACTAGCATTCAAGGAATCTTTAAGAGGGTCATTTCCCACTTCAGCTGATAAATATTTCTCATACTTCAATAGGGTGCAAAATTTATGCCATTGTACTGTTGGCTTCTCGGACATTAAATATATAAAAGAAGAAACCTACAGAGAAAGCCATTACCCAAATTCACGTCAAATTTTAAGATAAAAACACCATTGTAACACTGCTTGCACTGCATATACATATATTTTTACAGCCTCTGGGGCCAAGGAACAAACATGCACAAGGCACACAACTTGATATCGACACTCAGCAGGCATATTAGTTACCTGTAGGTGTGAGTCCAACTGCGAGAGGCAGTGAAGGATAGGCGTGCCTGGCGTGCTCTGGTCCATGGGGTCACGAAGAGTCGGACACGACTGAACGACTGAACAACAACAAGGTGTGAGTCCTATTATGTATATTGTATAGCATGTAATGGTCATACGTAACGCAGACATTTGGGGGGGGGGGAATTCATGTTGTCCCAAACTTTATTAATTTCCCCTCCTTCAACTTATATAACACCATCTGCTGAAATGATGATAAATCAGCCATACTCAGATTACTTTGTAGTAGGAAGAGGAGTGTAGCAAGGATATCACTGATCTCTGATAGTGTTCACACTTTGTATAGAGCCCTTAGCAATGGTAATTAGAGGAGATAATGAAATTTGGGGGGATTATATCTAGGAAAAGAAAATATAAAATCTCTTTTTACACTGACAGTGTAGCTGTAACATTTTCTGACCCAACAAAATCATCGCAAACAATCTTTTCAAAGGAGCAATACTATGCAAAAGAATCTGGCGTAAAGCAAACTGGTGTGAGTTAAGCAGTGCCGGATTTACGTATAAGCTAAACAAGCTGTATCTTAGGACCCCACTCTCTTGCCCCCCCCCCAAAAAATAAAGGAACAAAAAAATGGATGTACATTTCCAAAATATAAGATAAAAAACAAATAAAATAAAACCTACATACAGCAACAGTGTTTTGTGTTGTGTAGCATAGCTGTGAAGTTTTCCCTTTTCTTGCGAGGAATCCTATTTGGAATAAGGGAATTTCCCTTTTTTTAAAAAGGAAAAAGTTGACACCTATGTTGTGTAATTAATGGTCCCTGCCTGCTAGCCTGCTCCCTAAAATATCACTGGTTTGCTCATTTCTATGTCAATTACTTTGATAAAATACATATTTTGTTATGTGCTATTGGCTTTAGATACCTATCAGGTCCATAAATTACCATATAGCATATATTCAACACCAAAAAAACAGTGACAATTTGTTGTTGACAAAGGACAGCTGGACATATAAAGGGCCCATTACCTCCAGTAGCTTAGGGCCTCATCAAACCTAAATCCGGCCCTGAAGTTAAGCCAGTGTGAAGTTACACCAAATTCAAATTCTGCTTTGCTGCAGTCTGCTGCTGCCCTTCTTGAGCCTGGCAGAGGGAAAACAAGCCTTTAAAATACGGTAGGTTAACGGTTTGGAGGTTGCTGGGTCAAATGGGCAAGCTGAATGGGCTTAGGACGCAGCCTTAGTCTCCCTGTTCTCTAGTCCCATCTCTGCCACAGTCCCTGAAAACGTTTGGGCGATTTACACTGACCTCAGCTCTGCTAGCTTCTGCTCAGCTGACTGAGTACTGCCTGAGCTCGAATTCACAATAGTACTGTATATCTTTGGTTGCATTAGGACTGGGGACATAATGTTGGCTGAGCACGAAATCATCTGCATCCTAAACTGCTCATCTCAGCAGAGCTTGCCACACGATTGCCCCCTTAAAGGTTTGCAAATATTGCTGAGTCTTCAAGTTTTTGCTGTTGTTGTGTGTCTCAAGAGACAATGGAGGTGAAGTTAAACCACTGGAGAATCACAGCGCCCGCCGTGGCTGCAGAGTATGGTAACTCATAACTGATGAATCCCACATTGTTTTGGCTGCGTTAGCAGCACTGAAGTGACCTCCCTGGGGCACAGGCCAGGGCAATGTGGTGTATGGAGGTCCTGGGCTGCCCAGATGACAAGACTCATATCATATCATATCATATATCAGCCTAACAGATATGGCCCAAAGGAAAGCAGAGCAATATATTTGGCACCAGCTTGGCTGCAGGAGCTGTCGGAAGGAGGTGTACAAGACACCCTCCAACCATCCCCAGGTATAAAATTAATTAGACCTGAATTGTTAGGCCATTGCCTGATAAATTCCTAGAAGAATTCTGTCAATAAATTATGCTATACTATGTGAAAGTCTAGACTTAAATATATTTCAAGTATATGGATAATGAACTCCTGTAGTCAATTTATCCTTGCACATCGAATGATCTCCTCCACTCCTGTGCACGCCTTAAATCTGTTCTGGGCGTTCCACCAACCCTCCAGAGCAGATTTGGAGGTAGTGTAGGACACGGATGTGGGGAGGCGGGGGGAACCCCTTGCAATAGCGCTAATCCTTGCATTAGCTAGAAATGTAGTTGGATACTCCAAGAGTAATAATTTGGAGACCCTCCAAAATTCTAGTAATAAATTGTGTGGAAGAAGCAATGGCAAGATTTTATCTCTTCCTTCTTTCAAAACAGATGAATGGTACCATTGCACCTTCTTTAACAATGGCTATACTGGTGCGCTGGGTAGCACTGTGGTCTAAACCACAGAGCCTATGGTTTGCCGATCAGAAGGTCGGCGGTTCGAATCCCTGCGACGGGGTGAGCTCCTGTTGTTTGGTCCCAGCTCCTGTCCACCTAGCAGTTTGAAAGCATGTCCAAGTGCAAGTAGATAAATAGGTATCACTCCGGCGGGAAGGTAAATGGTGTTTCCATGTGCTGCTCTGGTTTGCCAGAAGTAGCTTAGTCATGCTGGCCACATGACCCGGAAGCTGTCTGCAGACAAATGCTGGCTCCCGTGGACTACAGAGCGAGATGAGCACTGCAACCCCAGAGCCGTTCGCGACTGGACCTAATGGTCAGGGGTACCTTTACCTTTACCTTTATACTGAATATACACAGCTTTGCCCCAGCTACTCTGCATGTGTTACCTTCCATAATATTTTCTAACAAGTTTTTTGTACTGTCCTCTGCTGTGTTAATTATATTCTTATTATAAATATATACAATTAATAAAAATTAACACTGCACCATTTTCAGGCATCCTATTCAGTTGCTTTTATTTAATTTCCTGAAAATATTGTTGCCAACAGGCAAATTAACATGGCTTTATGGGCTTCCTTTATAAAGACTAGCTTACAATCATTATGGAGTTTAATATTAATTATCCTCTATACTTCATTGGATTTACTGAAGTGCTTTCCTGGATGGCCTCCAACCACTAACAGGGAAATGAAATTAAACAGAAAGGTTCGGCTATATTTAAGAGTATTGTGTAAGTATTTCAGAGCCGACTTATAATTAAAAAGGTTGTAAACTAACACAGAGAGTGCAAGTGTCGTGGCTCGACTGTGGCTCTTCAACTCACCATGTCACCGGGAATTGATCATATATCACAAGCAACTTAATCAAATAGAAGATCTTAATAAATGCAGGATGCCTTACAAATGTTTAGCAAAGATTTATAGATCCTAAAACAGTAATAAATGAGTGCAGTCATATCTATAATATTCTGTTTTATAGTCCGAGAAACAAATGCCCTGGCTTGGAGAAGAGGAAGCACTCATTAATTGCTTGAAAAATAGTTGAAGAGAGAACAAACAGGCGTACTGCTTCTAAGTCTTTCATCTGCCTCCATTTTCCTTTTATGCAAGGGAGAGCCTTTGGGATCACTGGGGGGGGGGGCAGAGAGAGGGAGGGAAGGTCAGAGCAAGACACCAGGAGAACCATCCTGCAGTTACTTAACATCAGGACCAGAAAAGGTCCAGACTTGGAGTTAGGGTGGCCATTGACACTTTCCCAAAGAGGAGGAAATACACTGTGGAAAAAGGAGCCGATTTGCATAAAATTTGCATATACTAATTGATGCGCATGCATTTATAAATATTCATCATCATGTAAATAGAAATAACATACACCAGAACTTCAGGAATGGAGTTGGGAAGGTGGAAAGCGAGCTTAGCATTTGCATGGGGTAAGGAGGGGGAAAACTCTAGGAATTTAATGGGGGGGGATGGCAGTGGATTTGGCGCATGGTGCAGCCAGGGGCACAGCCCTAAGTTGAGTATTACTGGAACTACACAGGCAAAAGTACTAGATCAGGGGTCCCCAAACTAAGGCCCGGGGGCCAGATGCAGCCCAATCGCCTTCTAAATGCGGCCCGTGGACGATCCGGGATTCAGCGTGTTTTTACATGAGTAGAATGTGTCCTTTTATTTAAAATGAATCTCTGGGTTATTTGTGGGGCCTGCCTGGTGTTTTTTACATGTGTAGAATGTGTGCTTTTATTCAAAATGCATCTCTGGGTTATTTGTGGGGCATAGGAATTCATTCATATATATTTTTTTCAAAATATAGTCCGGCCCCCCACAAGGTCTGAGGGACAGTGGACCGGCCCCCTGCTGAAAAAGTTTGCTGACCCCTGTACTAGATAGTATTTATTGAGCATAGGTGCAACAATGTCTTTCACGTAACTTAGCCAAGCAAACCTCAGTGCCCGTCAGGCCTCAATAGGGTATGTTGGGGGGAATTAAGTTCTATTTATTATGATATTTGATTTGTTCAAATGATTCAAGCTAACTGTTTTCAATTCTGTTTTTCCTTCCTCTGCAAGGCTCCCTATCCCATTGTAAATATGCTTGGATTGGCGGCAAGGTGGGGCGGGGGGAGGAATAATTCGCTCCCAGAGTCAATAGTGTGGTTTACAACTTGTCTCAGGTTTCTCAGAGATGGTTTGTGCCAGAGTAAGTTAATATATTTGGATCCTGGCCTCTGTTCATGCTTGTTCTTATTGGCAGGAAAGTTGCAACATAATTTAGGAGCCATTCAAATACATCCAAACCATATATATATATTTTAAAAAATGTCAAGCAGAACAACATTTTCAGTAGCTCCCAGGAATATCCTGTGGTAGAACATGAAAAACACAAGCATTTTCATTTGCAGATAAGGTTACAGTACGCCTATCTTCCAATGTACATGAACAGAGAACAAATTAGCACTTGCCAGTTGTGGCTGGCAGGCAAAAGTTCAAAGTTTATTAAGTTCAGGACAGACTGTTCAATTGGCTTAGGGATAAAAGCTGGAAAAAATGGTTTCGTTTGGAAATCCAAACAGCGCAGCCTCAAATTCAACTTGGTTAGTTGGCCGGGCGTGGGGCATGTAGCTTGAAACATTGGCTGCGTTAAAAAAAAAATTAATGCAGTGAAGGATTCTTGCCAATGAGCAATGAAGGCGGTGAAATGGGGAGGGGAGGGAGAAGGTGAGAGGAGCCCCTCTAACATATGCAGATAAATTATGGGTGGCGACAGATGTAAAATTAAAAGAGGGCTCATGGTGGGTTCTTCCCAGATTTGCAATTATGGAACTGACAGAAGAGCATGCCAGGGAAACGAATGATGCTTCCAGCTGCTAGCCATGCCTCTTCCCACCCTCCTCCTCCTCTGACTGGAGAAATTTGACAAGTCACCCGGCAAGCAAAGGCCTAACATGGAAAGAGGCTGCACTGCTTCATATCTCAGGTAACCAGCTGTGGTGCACGTGGTTCTCCATCTGGAGAACTAGAGGGCCAAGGGATGAAGGGAGTTGGCGATTCAAGAGGTGGAATTGGTTCAACCTTTGATTCTCTGCTTTGCTCTTATAGTTTCATTGGGAAATCAGGATTGTAGTGTAACTGAAAAAATGCTTTGTGAGTCTTCCTTTTATCTTCTATCTATCTCAGAGAACAGGTACCTGTAGCCATCCAGATGTTGTTGGACTACACCTCCCATAATCTCTGAGCATTGCTCATGTTGACTGTGGCTTATGGGAGCTGGAGTTCAACAAGATCTGGAGGATCACAGGTTCAGCATCCCTGTATATACAATATAACCTATACAATGGCAAGGAAGTCAAAATATCGTCAACTACTCCCTGAATGTTTTGACAGCAATGACAACTGCACATAGAAAAGAGGGAAGTTTAGGACAGAGCCTGCTTCCTGATGTTATGCTACCTTCCCATGAGCAGGTATATTGTGAATTGAGAAACATGAGATTCTTCTCCTCCTAGGGGGTTGGACTGGATGGCCCTTGTGGTCTCTTCCAACTCTATGATTCTATGATTCCTCCTGCTGTGTGAAATGATGCCATCCTATACACTGAATAGCATGTGGTTTAACTGCATATGAAGATTCACCCGTTGCATTTGTGAGAAGGAACAAAAGCCTCTGGATTAGGCAGCCGAATTCTTTCCTAGACATATTTCTGAAATAGGCTGCCATTTTCCCTATTGATGTGTGAATATTCAGCAAAATGTGATATTATTAAAGACAATGGAGGGTATAATCAGACTAGGGTTGCAGCTCTGCTTGCTAAGAAATGCAATATGAGATGAGAAGACATATAGCGTGAAAGAGAAGCTCAGCCTGGGCTATGATTAATTTTCAAAGACATGTAGAATAGTGTGTGTGTGTGTCTTTTATATACAGGTGAAACTCAAAAAATTAGAATATCTTGGAAAGGTTCATTTCTTTCAGTAATTCAACTTAAAAGGTGAAACTAATATATGAGATAGACTCGTGACATGCAAAGCGAGATATGCCAAGCCTTTATTTGTTATAATTGTGATGATTATGGCATACAGCTGATGAGAACCCCAAATTAACAATTTCAATTTTGGGGTTTTCATCAGCTGTACACCATAATCATCACAATTATAACAAAGGTTTGACATATCTCGCTTTGCATGTCATAATTTACTTTTGGATTGGGATTTGATGGATGAGGGAGTGAAGGAAGTAATGATAAAATGGTCAAAAGATGTCAATTCGGTAATTTATCTTGAGCAGTGAGACAAATTATGGAAAAAAACTATTAAATTTACAGCTTCATATAATATTAAGGAAAACTTCATAAAATGTATTACAGATGGTACCTAACGCCGGTAAAGATAGCCAGAATATATAAATAAAAAAGCAACATGTGTTGGAAATGTAATAAGGAGATAGGAACTATGATGCATATGTGGTGGTGGTGTGAGAAAATTAAATCTTTCTGGCTAGTGGTTCATGAGGAAATGAAAAAAATGATGAAAAAGTCAATAATGAAAAAGCCTGAGGCATATTTGTTAGGTTTAATAGATGAAGACATACCAAAAGGGAAGGAAAAATTATTTTTATATGCTAGTACAGCAGCCAGGGTAGTTATAGCAGCTAAGTGGAAGGATGAAAAGGCACCATCGAAAGAGGAATGGATCTGTAAATTGAATGAGTATCTATTAATGGCAAAATTAACAGCGGTAATAAGGAATACATCAAAGCAAAATTTAAAAAATGAATGGATATGTTATGAGGAATATATGGCCAAACATTACTCAAGGGACGATGTGCTTGCATGTCTAGATTAAGAGATATGGAGATTAATAAAGGGAAAATAAAGAGATTAAGAGGATAAGAAAATGTATTATAAAGAATGATAATACAGAATGCATATTGAGAAAAGGATCTATGACAGAAGAAGAAATGTTGCTGGAGGGGAGTCAGAGGGGTGGGGGAGGAGGGGTTATGGGAGTAAGATTTGTTTGTTTTGATTCGTATGTATGTTTTTCTTAACTTGTTTTATGGATTTGTATACTTTATTTTAAAATTTCAATAAAGTTTCTTAAAAAAAAACACTGATACGTTCATACTGAACATTGGTCATGGCGCTTCCAAGCTGGCTTCACTGCTCTAAAAAGGTTGCTTATTTCTTAACCGTCTTTTTCCAGTACACTTTCCTCACAAGGAATCTATCTCGGCCCAGTATACCTGAAGGAGCGTCTCCACCCCCATCCTTCAGCCCAGACACTGAGGTCCAGCTCTGAGGGCCTTCTGGCGGTTCCCTCACTGCGAGAAGCAAAGCTACAGGGAACCAGGCAGAGGGCCTTCTCGGTAGTGGCACCCGCCCTGTGGAACGCCCTCCCATCTCATGTCAAAGAGATAAACAACTACCTTACATTCAGAAGACATCTGAAGGCAGCCCTGATTCAGGGAAGTTTTTAATGTGTGATATTTTCATGTATTTTAATCTCTGTTGGAAGCCGCCCAGAGTGGCTGGGGAAACCCAGCCAGATGGGCGGGGTACAAATAAATTATTATTATTATTATTATTATTATTATTATTATTATTATTATTATTATATCTCTTGGAAAGGCTTGCCCTTGGAGTGGGAAGTACGAAACTCTATCTGCAGCATTGTTCATGTTTCTCTGTACAGGAGATGGAACCATTTCAACGCTGTTGATCAAAATAAAATGTTCCAATTGACCTAGTTAGAGAGAAGAGATATTGCTAAGCAATGCCTTACTCCGTTAAAGGGTTAATAATTTTTGCATGCTATTCTTCCCCCCTCTTTTTCTTTTTCTTTCTTTCTTTCTTTCTTTTTTTTTTTTTTGAAAAGGCTTATTTAAATGTTTATCAGTTGTGCAAAGTGGAGCAGCACTAGAGAGGCACAAGGGAAAACCGATCATTGCCTATGCATGGCAACGATGTAGGAAGATTAAAATAACATTGAGTATATTCTGTAAATGAAGGAGAGAACTAAAAAAAAGCCTCCAGAGTCCATTATAAATTTTAATAATACATCAAGGTAATGTAACTGAATAACCGATCTCTGAGGGAAGAAACACAACATTTGGCTAATATTACAATTTAAATTATGAAAACAAAAAGAGCTTTTAGTTAATCTTGTCTTTCTGCTTTTATTCTTCAGGCTTCTTTTATTTTTTTTATTTATTTCCCCCTGAATCCAAAACACCATGTAAACAAATAAAAGTAAGGGAGAAAAATAAACAGTTTGGCATCTCAGTAGATTAATTAATGCGCTTCAGCCTTGGCACCAGTAGGCGAAAATTATGTGCATAAATAATATCACTAATTAAAAAGATGCAGATTAACATGCAAATAATGTTAATGAGGATCTGCAATTCCAGAGTGGATTCGCATAACATCAACAATTTAATGGGTTGGAAGGCTTGTGTTTGCATTACATTAATAAATTTCAAAGACCTTGCATAAAAAAAAGTTCTGTCGGAGCCTCTGTATCCCACTTGTGAGTTGTAAATTCTGTGGGCAGTTGCAAGCACTCATCGGCAGATGCCCAAGTCATTATCTCAAAGGCTGCTGAGAAGGTGCCGTGCGCCAGTGTAACCAGCTGTTGGGAACTGGGCAGTGGGCACCAGGAACTGCCAATTATTCATATTATTTGGGGAGTCTTGATATTTATTTAAAATGATTAATATTTTGTGCTCTGCATCTTGATCTGAAGGGAAATCATTTTTAGCAAGTAAAGTTGTTCTTTTTTCTTCTTCTTTTTTCAAAATATATTCTTAGCCTTTGATGTGTCATGGATGGTTGAATGCATAATGGAATTGATTAAGCAGACATAATTTCTAACCATGGGCAAAACAATATAAGATGTCTTTCATGATGTAATCTAACGCCGAGATAAAAATACGGCTGCTTCAAAAATCCAAATGAGTCATAATAACCCAGATTTTATTGTAATTTTATTTTTTGTTACACAATTAAAAAAAATAGTCTTCTATTGCTGTTCTTATAAATGGGGCGGGGGAGAGCTCTTCTGAACAGCAAAGGGTAGGGAAGAATAGCACAAACCTTTTTTTTAAAAAATGCCAAGTTGCTCAACATAGGCATGTTTTTTAAAAAATGCCTGGGTTTTCATCATCTTTTGAAATATGATATAAATGCAGCTGATCTACTATAGTAGTTAACAGTGCAGGCCTACATATGTCTACTCAGAAGCAAGTTCCATTGAGTTCAATAGTGTTTACTTCAAGGTAAATGCTTGGATGGCAGATTAAGCCCCTGGTTTGAATCTCACTGCGGCCGTTATATCCCTAAGTGACTTTAGCTTCTCTCACCCCTCATTCCTCCTGTCTGATGAATGGAAATACCGGTAATAATAATGACCACGAGGAGAACCCCAGCCATGCACCCTGGTAAAGTTCTTTAACACCTGTCTCCTAATCGCTTTTTGTGTTGTGTCTTTCAGATTGTAAGCCACTCTGGGAGCCTTGTTTGATTTGAAAAGTAGGGTAAAAATGCTTTAAATAATAAAAATGGTGGTGGGGATATTCGGCACCTATTGACAAAGCCTCAACAGTCTTGTCCTTACCTTATTTATGCATGCTAGCCTGCCTGGATATTTTCTCACAGCCCTTCCTCCTTCTTTTCTTCTCTGACCTCCAACTTTCTTGCCTGCCAGCTGTTTCCTCATTTCCAGAGTTCCAGACTCTGGCCTGTGACTGGCTCTATCTCCAAACTACCATTCTTTTAATACATTTCTACAGCCCCACTACACAACGACTGGTTGATACCTCCTGCAGAATCTACCTCTTTGTCCCATTCCAGCTCCAGTCCCAATCTTGCCAAGATCTGTATTTTCAGCATTCTGCTTGCTAAGCTGCCTGTGGCCCAGCACTGACATACTGTCAATATTCAGTGGAATATTGACACTTTCTCCACCCTTTCAACTACAAAGGCCTTCTCTGCTAATTTCATTCTGTCTCTTCAAATGCTTGTAATTACTCCTTTGGTGGAGAAAAAAATGGGCTGATGAATGAGTTGCTAGAAACTACAACCCTGCCCCCACTGCAATACTCCTCAGGTGAATATTGCACTATGGGCTATTCTTAGACCAAGTTGCCCGCTAGTTTGTCTTTCCCTTACTACTGCCTTACTTTAACAATTAGATGCTTCATCACATTTCCCCCCCCATTCCTCCATAAAAACAAGGTAGCTGAGAAGCTGCACACGTGACATATCCAACAGAATCGAGCAAGACCCCTAAAACTTAGCCATATTTTCCCTCTTGCAAAATATGGAAATTCTTTTTCTAAAAAAATGCATGGTACGACAGAAAGTTGACTCCATCCCTCCTCCTCCTCCTCCTCCCCCTCCTCCTCCTCCTCCTCCTTTAAAAAAGGGGAAATGTTGCAGCTTTGCACAAAGAATCTTTCCTCCATGATAGCAAAGCACCTCACCTTTGTTGAAGCAAGTTGTTCACCTAAACATCTCTGAGATATGCTGACATGCAGCCAATCAGGTAGCAGATAGCAAAAGAGCCACACTATAGCCTTAGAAACCAATAAATAATAAACCAATAATAAACCAATAAACCTTAGAAACCAATAAATAGTGTGACTTTTAAATGGATAGTGTCATTTGTCATGCCAAAAATCAGTGAAGTTATGCCAAAGTCACATTTTGGTCTACCATCTTGAATAAAAAAGTGCCCAACGTCCAAACATTGATGTAGAATCACACACATACACCCCGTGCCCATCCTGAGAACCTCATGCCGAGTTTGGCAACAATATATTGGGAGGCAGCCAAGCCTATGCCAAAAAAGGAGCAAAGTCATACCAAAGTGACATTTTGGTCCACAACCCAATCCAAAATGGCAATCAAGTCCACCTCCCCCCCACACACCTTGGGAAGCCTTGTGCTGAATTTGGTGGTGATATCTTGAGAGGAGGCTGAACATATGCCAAATATTGAGTGAAGTCACACCAAAGTCACATTTCAATCTGCCATCTGAATTCAAAATGGTGCCTAGCACCCAAACATGGCTGTAGACTAGCACTTCCAATTTGAGAACCCTTGTGTTGAGTTTGGTGACACTATCATGAAACGTGTCTGAACTTATGCCAAAAAGGGGGTGAAGTCAGGCCAAAGGGACATTTTAGTAAGCCACCCTTGATTCAAAATGGCAGCCACTGTCCAAATGTTGAGAAAGACAGCTTCCCCCAACTCGGGACAACCATGTAAAGTTTGGCGATGGTATCTCTCTTTTTTAAAATAATTTTTTATTAATTTTCCATTTAAACATATATAATCACACATATATAATCCGCTTTACTTCGTTGGCTCTTTAGAGCCTGTCGACTTCCTTCCCTCCCAACTCTTGGCTTTCATAAGTAGCCTTTATATCACAGCATTTTATATATTTTCCAATTCTAATATAACTCATTACAAAATACCTCAAAGTTTAAATAAATGCAGAAAGGTAAAACAAATCCTCATGACAAGTCTTCAGATAACCCTACAAATGTTGCTAATTGCTTACAATGGTCTTTCAAATATTGTATAAATTTTCTCCAGTCTTTTTGGAATACTTGGTTGTGCTGGTTTCGGATTCTTACCATCAGCTTCGCCTGTTCCTCAAAGTCCATCATTTTCATCTGCCATTCTTCTTTCGTTGGTACTGGCGATGGCATCTCAAAAGGCAGCCAAACCTGTAGAGGACAACAGGACAAGACGTTTCCCCCCTTTGGGGGTCACCTGCTCACCTGCTGTGCTGAAGCTCATTCTTACAACAGGATTATTATTAAGTTTCCTATCCTTAGTGATAGGATTTATTTGGCTTCAATATTCCAGACAATATGCTGATGACACAACCTTGCCAACAAAGGTCCGTATAGTTAAAGCTATGGTTTTCCCAGTAGTAATGTACGGAAGTGAGAGCTGGACCATAAAGAAGACTGATCGCCGAAGAATTGATGCTTTTGAATTATGGTGCTGGAGGAGACTCTTGAGAGTCCCATGGACTGCAAAAAAAATCAGACTCATCCATCCTTAAAGAAATCTGCCCTGAGTGCTCACTGGAAGGACAGATCCTGAAGTTGAGGCTCCAGTACTTTGGCCACCTCATGAGAAGAGAAGACTCCCTGGAAAAGACCCTGATGTTGGGAAAGATGGAGGGCACAAGGAGAAGGGGACGACAGAGGATGAGATGGTTGGACAGTGTTCTCGAAGCGACTAGCATGAGTTTGGCCAAACTGCGGGAGGCAGTGGAGGATAGGGGTGCCTGGCGTGCTCTGGTCCATGGGGTCACGAAGAGTCGGACATGACTGAACAACATCAAAAATTCCAGACAATGGAGCGGCGGGTATTGCTGTAATCCAACAGTAGCCATCTACAGCACTGGCTTAATGAGAAGAAGACCTGCATGGAAGACTCCTCAAAACCATGTAATCCTAGCCTAAATTCAGTTTAGACAACCTCTAGCCTGTCAAGTTATGTATAGCTTCCCAAACTTGTATTGTGATCTGCTTGACAAATGCAGACCAAGGTAAACATAAAAACAAGGAGGTTTAACAAGCCCTGGTGGACAACTATCATTCAACGCATTGGGCCACAAGTTGTGCAGACTTGATATAAGCTGGCACTCACCTCCAACCAATTTACTTTGACGTTATGAACCAGGTTTGGGGGGAGGACTTGGGTGTTGTGTAACGGGAATGCTTGGATTTTGCACAATGGAAATATGAATTGTTTCAACACATGAATTGCATGCCTTATAATTTGTCAATTATTTATTCTTTATCCTTTAGCATAATTAACTTAGGGGGGGACCCCACATTTTTTCTTTGTGCTATTCAGGGCAGTGAGAGCGTAACATGCTCCAAGATTTATAGCTGTTTTGCAAAATGTTTAACTGATCCCTTGTTTCCTCATGGCAGAGTGCTGCCGTATAATATTTTTGTGGTAGAAAAATGCCTGTTAGAGGGTTTAGACATGGTACTTCAACTACAATCTTCCTGGGACATCCAGGGTGTGTTATGTTTGGCTTCCACAGAGCAACTGCTGCTAAATTCAAGAGAAAGAAAGCACAATGACCTCTTCAGCTGGACGCATGAGCAGCTGGCCAATAACTTAGCTCAGAGTTTTGCTTTACTCTTCCCAGATTGTCCAGGGGAATTGGATAGACAACATATAAAAATATGACAGGAAGATGATGGATGATCAGTCACCAGTCTTATTTCAGCCGTACAAATAAAACTTCGTGCTTGTGTGTTTTGATAGTACATTTAAAGGACAAAAATTAGCAGATGTTGATTGCATTCCATGCCATTCAACATACCAAAACTCACAAAGGAATGTTTAAGAGATTGTAAAGAGACTTTATCATGTCATGCCTATAGAATAGGATGTCAAGCAGCAAAACTATTGAGGAGACAGTTTCATCCTTGTCTGAGTTTGGTTTTAAAATTTCGCTCTGCCACATTAAAACGCAACCAGATTTTTCCACATCTGAGTCCAAACTTAGCGGCAGCACTTTCTACTTGCCATCCAAAGTAAGGCCTTCTAATGCCATAAAAACATTTGTACCAGACACAGATCAAAATGACTTTGGGGAGGAGAGCCTTTCAGTTTGTAAATTTTGTCATGGTGTAATGCACACTTTTCTCTGCTTACATTGGTGGGAAATTCCTGAGACCTCCATCTTGTTCAGCCTTTCTCAAAATATAAGATAGAGTGCATGAGTATACACTGAGAAAATGGCTAGAGACTTATCTGTGGGGGGGGGGGAAGGAAAGGTAAAGGACCCCTGACAGTTAAGTCCAGTCGCAGACGACTCTGGGGTTGAGGCCCTCATCTCGCTTTACAGGCCAAGGGAGCTGGCGTTTGTCCACAGACAGTTTTTCCGGGTCATGTGGCCAGCACAACTAAGCCGCTTCTGGCACAACGCAACACCAAAACCAGAGCAGCGCACGAAAACGGCGTTTACCTTCTCGCCGGAGCGGTACCTATTTATCTACTTGCACTGGCGTGCTTTCTAACTGCTAGGTTGGCAGGAGCTGGGACCGAGCAACAGGAGCTCACACTGTCACGGAGATTCGAACTGCCGACCTTCTGATCAGCAAGCCCAAGAGGCTCAGTGGTTTAGACCACAGCGCCACTCGCGTCCCTACAGTGTCTGTGAAAACTGAAGACCAAACCACACATACTTCGTAAAAGTGTACTTAATGCTGGCTACCTTCCTTTCTCAAGAAAAAGCAACTGTGTGGAGGTTGATCTGGGTTTGTTCCTAAAGATCATCCTTAAAACAACTTAATTATTTGTTTGCCAATTAATTAATTATTAAATAATTGAAGGTTCCCTTGAGCCCAAAGTGGAATGATGGTAACTCGGTGGTAGAGTATCAGCTCTGCATACAGCGAAATGCTTGTTTTCAAAGCTCTTGTTCTACCAAGCTTACTGCAGGCTTGTGAGATATGGACCACTTATAAACCCCATCTCCAACTCCTCAAAAGATTCCATAAACGGTGTTTCTGAAAATTTTTACACATCACTTGGGAAGACAGGTGAACTAATGCCAGCGTACTGGAAGAAGCAAAGATTGCCAGTGTTGAAGCAATGATTCTTCAACATCAACTTTGTTGGACTGGTCATGTTGTCCGGATGCCTGATGATCGGTCTTCCAAAGCAACTACTCTATTCCAAACTTAAAACTGGAAAGCGTAATGCTGGTGGTCAACAAAAGAGGTTTAAAGACTCTCTCAAGGCAAATCTTTAAAAATGTAGTACAGTGGTACCCCTAGCTGCAGACTTAATCCATTTCGGGGTGCTGTTTGCACCCCGAAAAGACCACAACTAGAGCACCTCTTCCGCGCATGTGTGTGGCGCGATCAAGTGTTTGTGCACATGCGCGAAGCGTGCAGAACGCTTCTGTGCATGTGCGCGGCGAAACCCGGAAGTAAACCCTTCCGGGTTTGCCATGTTCTTAGCTTGAAAAAACGCAACCTGAAGCGGCTGCAACCCGAGGTATGACTGTATAAACACTGGCACCTGGGAAACACTGGCCTGTGAGTGCTCCAATTGGAGAACAGCCTTTACCAAAGGTGTCATGGGCTTTGAAGACGCTCAAACTCAGGACGAAAAGGAGAAACGTGCTAAAAGGAAGGCACGCTTGGCAAACCCTCACTGTGATCAACTCCCACCTAGAAACCTATGTCCCCACTGTGGATGAACGTGTGGATCCAGAATTGGCCTCCACAGTCACTTACGGACTCACTGTTAAAACCGTGTTCATAGAAGACAATTGTACTCGGCTACGAGTGATTGCCAAAGAAGAAGAAGAAGAAACTCTGCATGCAGCAGGCCTCAGATTTAGTCCCTGGCATCCTCAGATAAGGACATAGCTGTCAACTTTTCCCTTTGCTTGTGAGGAATCCTATTCGGAATAAGGGAATTTCCCTTAAAAAGGGGGGGGGAATTGACAGCTATGGATAAGGATGGCAGAGACCTCTGTCAAAAAAATCTCATATAGCCATTGCTGGTCAGGGAAGAACATCTTGAGCTAAAGAGATCTCTAGTCCAGCTTGGTATAAGGCAGCTTCTTATGTTCACCTACACACACACACACACACACACACACACACACACAACGATTTTTTTGTTCTAGAGTTCTCAAAAACTACCATCCATGTCTCTGTTCTGGATGTGCCTGGGTCATCTAGTCATTCCACATGTAGAGATCCAGCAGAATGGCGCACACTTGGAGGAGGCTGCTTTGAGCCAGAGCCATGCTCAGGACTGTGACTCACCTTAACATGGGAGGGGGCTCCTCTGAGAGTGAGTCATTCCCACTCAAAACCCAAAGTAAGTCTTTCCAGGTATGAGACTGAAGCATGCCTCCCGTTTTAATTCAGCAGAGGTTATCACATGTTTCAAAGACACCGATTCTGTCTCTGTGCACTTTCCACAGGGGAAACCTGAATACTGAAAGAATACTCAGTAGGAGGTTCCAGCCAGATATTGAGTAAAGAAGTGAATGACCCTTGATACATGTGTTTGCCTAAACGAAAAGAAAAATGATTTTTGTAGCACAAATAAGAGGACCTTCCTCATTCTATTCCTTTATTATGTGTAATGTCCTTTATGTCTGGTATTTTGCCCCATGCCAAGGAAATAAACAATTATCTGACTTTTAGAAGACATCTGAAGGCAGCCCTGTTTAGGGAAGTTTTTAATGTTTGAAGTTTTATTCTGTTTTTAGTGTCCTGTTGGAAGCCGCCCAGAGTGGCTGGGGATACCCAGCCAGATGGGTGGGGTATAAATAAAACAACAACAAACAACAACAAACAACAACAAACAACAACAACAAACAACAACAACAACAACAACAACAACAACAACAACAACAACAACATGGATGTTGGAACTGAACCCAGTTTTGGGAGAGTCCTGGTGGTGGTGGGCAGGGATCCTATTTTCCTCCTCCTCTCCTCCTCCTCCTTTACACAGCAGTTACCATGCAGTCTGGGGAAATGTAGATGGCAGGCAAATTCAGCTTTGACCAATGCTATGTTTCACAATGCTCTCTGTGTGTGAGGGGGGGGAGAGAGGGAGGGAGGGAGGGAGGGAGGGAGGGAGAGAGAGAGAGAGAGAGAGAGAGAGAGAGAGAGAGAGAGAGGTGTCAGCCTTAGTGTGTTCTCTTGGAGTCCATGGCACCAAGCATTTCCCCAACCATGCTGAGTGCTGACACCCGGTCTTGCGCACCTGCCCCTGCATGATGGTAAAGCACCACAGAAACAGGATCCTGTTAACAGAAACATGTACAATCTCATGAAGTACGGTGTTTGTTTGTTCTTGATTTACCATGCTTTGTCAACATGCATGTGCAAAGGGCAAAAATAATCTTGATGAAATGGAGGGTTCCTAATGTTTCGGTTCTGTTCTGGAAACAAGAACAGGTAATTTGGAATTCCAAAATCAGTAGAGAACTTTGGATGAGGGGAATTTTGAAAACACTCTGGAAATGTTTCAGAGATTCCTGCTTTAGGACAGATATCCACAGAAGTTCTGCACTAGCCCACTGCATTACTGAGAATTTCCCGACGCTGGGTTCAGAATTTTAAGAATATATGAGCTGTAATGAATCTGGGACTTCACTATCCATAAACTACGAAATTACTTTTTAAAATGAAGTAACGATGCACATTGCTTTTTTGTGTATGAGCATTTATCTTAGTAAAAACACAAATTCTATGGCTAGCTTACTGGTTCACTTCTTGTTTCATTAACAAATTGATGGGCTCTCAAAGTACAGCATTCTTTTGCTATTTGGCCTGTTCCCAATCATGTAACTGCCCCATCTGTATAAACATTGTATTCCCCTGATTCATTTAAATGTAGATTTAGAAATGTAGTCCAATTCATTTAGGTAATCACAAGCTAATGTATGTGCAAAGATTGCAGTATAGCTATAGTTATATCATATTCACAGTATTAGATTCAGTATTAGATCATAAGTGTGCTGCCACCTTTCACACAATCTATCTCTTTGATAACCAGAGTACACCCCATTAATTGCTCTGTGGGACAAACAAAGCACTGAGTCAAGACAAGGGTTGTCGTCTTTCACCACTGCCCTGTTTTTTGCAATTCCCTTTGTAAAAGAAGACGAAACAGTTTGCAAGGTTGTGTATTGGGTCCCTACTGCTGAAGCAGTATACTGTCTCCCTGCTTATTTAACTGTATATTGGCTGTATATTGTCTCCCTACTTATTTAACTTATATGCAGAATTCATCATGCGAAAGGCTGGGCTGGATGAATCCCAAACCGGAATTAAGATTGCCGGAAAAAATATCAACAACCTCAGATATGCTGATGATACAACCTTGATGGCAGAAAGTGAGGAGGAATTAAAGAACCTTTTAATGAGGGTGAAAGAGGAGAGTGCAAAATATGGTCTGAAGCTCAACATAAAAAAAAACCAAGATCATGGCCACTGGTCCCATCACCTCCTGGCAAATAGAAGGGGAAGAAATGGAGGCAGTGAGGGATTTCACTTTCTTGGGTTCCATGATCACTGCAGATGGTGACAGCAGTCACGAAATTAGAAGACACCTGCTTCTTGGGAGAAAAGCAATGACAAACCTAGACAGCATCTTAAAAAGCAGAGACATCACCTTGCCGACAAAGGTCTGTATAGTTAAAGCTAAGGTTTTCCCAGTAGTAATGTATGGAAGTGAGAGCTGGACCATAAAGAAGGCTGATTGCCGAAGAATTGATGCTTTTGAATTATGGTGCTGGAGGAGACTCTTGAGAGTCCCATGGACTGCAAGAAGATCAAACCTATCCATTCTTAAAGAAATCAGCCCTGAGTGCTCATTGGAAGGACAGATCCTGAAGCTGAGGCTCCAGTACTTTGGCCACCTCATGAGAAGATAAGACTCCCTA
The DNA here is from genome assembly GCF_009819535.1 of Lacerta agilis. Lineage (NCBI taxonomy): Eukaryota > Metazoa > Chordata > Lepidosauria > Squamata > Lacertidae > Lacerta > Lacerta agilis. The sequence continues at coordinate 8,691,748 of NC_046318.1, forward strand.
GAAAAGACCCTGATGTTGGGAAAGATGGAGGGCACAAGGAGAAGGGGACGACAGAGGATGAGATGGTTGGACAGTGCTCTCGAAGCTACTAACATGAGTTTGGCCAAACTGCGAGAGGCAGTGAAGGATAGGTGTGCCTGGCGTGCTCTGGTCCATGGGGTCACGAAGAGTCGGACACGACTGAACGACTGAACAACAACAACAACAACTGCTGGAGCAATCTCGCCAGCAGACCATCACCCCAAACCCACCACACAGATTTGAGTAGTTGTGGTGGAAGGGGGATGGAGATGCATGTGCATCGCTTTGAAAGAAACGGGCAACAGCTGAAGATATAATTATGCCACATAACTAGACACATGCACCTTTGTGCAACTAGAGATGAGCCAGGGTGGATGTCAGGAGTCCAGTCCCCAGCTTGATAACACAGTGAGCGTAGTTAATTAAAATGGATGATTTATTGGCAAAACAAACAGGTAGCTCCGGAGGGCTTTAACACAGCTTCCATGCTCATCAATCAAGATGACCCTTCTGAAGACTTCTTCCGGTGTGACCAGAAGCAACTGAACTTTCACTTTGTACACCTTTTGTTTTGCTTCCTAGCTTGCAGCCCTCCCATTCATCGAGACCTCGGACTGAGTGGGTCAGCTCCCTCCTCTTCCCCATTCTCTGAGAGGCTGTCTTTTAACTCTTTCCCACCTGTTTGTGCTTCCGGCGAGCTTTGACTGCATTCTAGCTTGCTCCCCGCCATTCCCTTATCAGCCGGCATTCCAAGGGGAGGAGGAGTTGGCACTAGTCAATGCTCATCCTGCATGGCAGTTAACCCTCTCTGTTCCTGGCTGCTTTCTTCAGTTGGCAGCATCCTTTCCCTCGGAACTGGCTGCAAACCTTCCCTGGAAGCTGGCTCATTCATCTATGGTGTTTTATTTATTTATTTAATTAAAGATTTTCTTGGTTTACAAAATGTCTCTCGCATTTTTCCATGTAACATTTTTACAGGTCAATTTTAGTTGTTGAGACATTAGGCAGAGCAGGGGGAGGGAGGTGGGTGGGATGGGGGGAGGGTGGGGTGGGGGGGTGATGTTTCTATTTTCCTTTGTGTATGTAGGATTTGGTGTCAGCTGACAAAAATCTACCGACAGCATACAAATCAATATGGCTAACCTGATCCAAAACACCCACCCACCCCACTCACACAGAAAACCAAAGATCAACACAGCCAACCACAAAGGAACAAGCACACCCTACGCCAATCGCAACCTCTCACCGCCAAAGAAACACAAGCTGGCTCATTCATTACACCGGAAGTCACCTTGAAAATGTGTAATTGGAGGAGAGAAGAATTGGCCCGTCACTACATGGGTATGCTACAGGCAAGAAATCTCCAAAATAACTGAGATCTTATTCAGAGCCTAGGCCACATACATGTATTAAATGCATATGGTAGGAATTGCACAGTAAAGATGCTGCTGCATTGAATGTTCTACTCCTGGTAGTCAAGGAGCAGACACCACACAACACTCACTAGCACCTCTCTTGCTGTCAACTCCTGCACAGTTGTCCGCAAGAGCATTTGATACCAAGAAGGATCTCAAGATGGTCTCAAATTATTTAGAGCCTTGTACACTAATAACAAAACCTTAAACTTGACCCAGTAGCATCTTTAAGTGTGTGCGTTGTATGCTTGCAGTGTCCTGTAACTGTCAGAAGATGGGCTGCTGCTGCTCCCAGATCAATATTTAAGAGCAGTCCCTAGTGCCTGGACCGCTATGGTTAAACCATGTTGGTCCAAGAATAGCTGTGGCTGTTGTTCCAGCCTGAATTCATACAAGAAGAAGAAGAAGAAGAAGAAGAAGAAGAAGAAGAAGAAGAAGAAGAAGAGGAGGAGGAGGAGGAGGAGGAGTTTGGATTTGATATCCCGCTTTATCACTACCCGAAGGAGTCTCAAAGCGGCTAACATTCTCCTTTCCCTTCCTCCCCCACAACAAACACTCTGTGAGGTGAGTGGGGCTGAGAGACTTCAGAGAAGTGTGACTAGCCTAAGGTCACCCAGCAGCTGCATGTGGAGGAGCGGAGACACGAACCCGGTTCACCAGATTATGAGTCTACCACTCTTAACCACTATACCACACTGGGCATTGCCATTCAAATGGGTGTGCATGTGCCGTGTCATGTGATCGATTATGCAGGGTGGGGCTTACCTGGGCCCCCTCAATATTTTATTCCAGTTGGCACCCCTGACCAGGGCTATAACCCTGAGGTTGCTTTGATGGTGTAGTTCCCCATAGGCAAATCATAAGACACTTCATAGAGGCATAGAAATATTTGTCTGGCTTAAGCAGAACATGGATTATATGATTTCCATATTCATTTTTTTATGTCTACAATTGCTGGCACATAAATATAATCCATTTTATTTTACTTATTTTACCTTAATTTCTACAGTGCCGTTTATCATTTTGAGAGGCTCTGAGTTTATGATGGACTTTAATTGGAGGTGGATTGCTATTGCCAACAGACGACAAGGAGTTGGCCGGTAATACCTTGAATTCTAAACAAGTCCCCCACAGCCCCCACAAAATCTCATATGTATGCATGATCAGCTACTGGTTTTACTACTTCACTCTGAGTCATATTTTTATTATTATTACAGGAAGTCATACCCGGTGACACATATAGTCTCTTATTTCTCACAGTTGGCAATATATATATATATATATATATATATATATATATATATATATATGAAAAAGAAAGGATAAAACATCTTACTCTACAAGTGATACATAATGTCACATACCTATTACTAAGACAGCCTATTCTCTATGACCAAAGTGAATAACCTGATTTGAACTAAGGGGACTGAATAGAATTGTTAAATAACCCTTTTTGCATTTTAAGCAACATTTAATTAGAAACACACTTTTAACCATCAAAACGATAAAAAAAAATTCCGCGAGATTAAATTATGAGTGTCAATTATCATAAAATTCATCATTGTAATTCTTATTAAAACCCAGTGTTTAGATAGGTAATGATTTCATAATGTGGCAATTTGCATAAGGAGCCCTGAGATGGCTTATTATTTCGATCCTACGCAATTACAATTCCAGCTCCATACATCAGAGCTCTTAGCAATGTACAATCACGGTGCTAATTAATAAGCCATTTACTGACTGGAGCTAGTTATGGTGGTCCTGCAGCTGACCTCACGGAAGATGAGCCATCTCTGAAGTGGCTGTGTGTAACTACAAACATAATGATGTGCCAGGAGGGAATCATTAAAAATAATTTACACAAGCCTTCATTTACAAGATCTTTTGATAGCGCTCTTCCCCGGTGTTTAGATCCGCAGTGCAACCCCTACCATTTGGAAAGTGCCAGGCAGGAGAGTGAAGGGGGATACCTAAGTGGTTAATTAAGAGCCATTCGGTCTCCACAAGAGCCTCCTGAAAAATCCCTCTGATGTCGGCTGTGTCAAATGTCTCTCGCAGGCAAAACCACAAGAGGTAGCTGCCATGGCAGGCTAATTACTGGGGACTGGGAGCAGCTGAGAATGGCCTGTCATGCCGCCCTCGCTGTGAGCTTCCCCCAGCTAAGGATTGAGCAAAGCAATCTCGGGCCGCCACTGTTACCGGACTGGGGAAGCTGGCTGCAGAAATCAGATAACTTAATATTCAAGATAGCGGATCTCAGTCAATCAGGAACAAATAATGACAACGAACAACGAGAATATCCCATTGCATTGGGTGTTGTTTTCTTCCCTCGGCAGCTCCGCCCCCCAGTTCTCGCACTTTGTTCCGCGTTGCTGCTTTTTAATTCAGAATGATTTTAGGCAAAGAACAAACCGTGTTTTGACTAAAGGAAAGGTTGCAGAATACGGCTATGCGCTGCATGCGTTTGGATTTATCACCCTCCCAATTCTGGATGCTTCTGGCAAGCAACAATATGCTTCAGACATATCTAATCTAACATATCTATCGCATAGCTGTCGACGTTTCCCTTTTCTTGCGAGGAATCCTATTCGGAATAAGGGAATTTCCCTTTTAAAAAAGGGAAAAGTTGACAGCTATGATCTATCGGTTAAAAACAGGACCGAGGATAAAATGGCAACCGATTCGGTGTCTTCCCAGAACCGTGACATGGTTGTCTTCACTCTGTCTCATTGCTACTAGATGCCAAGGCTTGGTTGTAGTTAACTCTAGGCCTCACTCTGTGTTTGTGTTAGTGGGGGGCAGGGGTGTCTCCAACCCAGGGATGGAGCATTCCTACAGCCCATAGTTCCGGAAGCTGGCTTTTATATACAGTGTTACCTCGACTTACGAGCGACTCAACTTCCGTATTTTCCGACTTCCGAATGACCTCCGGAAGCGAAAAAATGGCCGCCGCTTCCGAAATTTTCGACTTTTGAAGGGAAAGCGGCGGCACGATATCTCAACTTACGAAAATTTGAATGCGCTTTTTTCAACTTCCGGTTTTTTTTCCCCGTTCCGAGATGGCGCCTTCGACTTACGAAGATTTCGACTTACGAGTGTGCCTTCGGAACGGATTAATTTTGTAAGTCGAGGTACCACTATAGATATAAAATATCACTCTGTTGTAAGGAGGCTCATCCTAAGTTTTTCCTCATTTCACTTCTACTAGTACACAATCATAGGTCCAGTTTTCGTGGAGCTTTTGAAATAATCCCTTAAAAGTTTCCATTTAAACTGTACACGTTATTATACCCGTTTCCTCAAAATATTTACTTTTCAAAGCCTTTTTGCTTCATTTCTCTGTAAAATACACATTTTATACAAGTTTTTAACTATAAAAATTTTTGTGTGTGTATGTCCTTTTTGTGAAACAGCATCCCAAGAGCTGGAGAAGCGCCTAACGCAATCGGAGTTGTGCTCCGATCCACAAGCAAGTTTGAGACGGCTGAATTGGGTCAATCTGAGAAAAGCAGACCCAGAGAATTCTTCCTCCATCCTGACTCTGTTGTGCAGTGAAGACCAGTCTTCTAATATTTGCACCAGGCAGGGCCAATCCGGAGGCATCATACTGCTACCAATAGCTCAGGCAGCCTTGGTGGCGCAAGAGTGCCTTCCATCAGCTTTGGCCCAGCTGCTCCCCTGACTGGACAGGTATAGTTGAACATCTGTTGCCTGTGCTCTGGTAACCTCTAGGTTAGATTGCTGCAATGTGTTGCGCATGGGGCTGCCTCTGAAGACGTCTCGGGAACTTCACCTCGTGCAGAATTCAGTGGCCAGGTTGTTCACTGGGGCAAGAAGGTTTGAGCTTATTACGTGATTCCTGGCGCAACTGCATTGGCTGCCAATCAGTTTTCAGGCCCAGTTTTCAGTGCTGGTTTTGACCTAAAAAGTCTTAAGCAGCTGGTTTTGACCTAAAAAGTCTTAAGCAACTTTTTTCAAGTTACATTTTCTACTGGTCAGTTTCATTTGCTGAGACATTAGTGTTATATTAGGAAGAAAAAGGAGGGAGGTTATGTGCTCCCTCCACGACAGGTCTGGGGAGTAAAAAATGTAAAGATACCCCCTGCCCATTAGGTCCAGTCGTGTCCAACTCTGGGGTTGTGGCGCTCATCTCGCTTTACTGGCCGAGGGAGCCGGCATACAGCTTCCGGGTCATGTGGCCAGCATGACAAAGCCGCTTCTGGCAAACCAGAGCAGCGCACGGAAACGCCGTTTACCTTCCCACTGGAGCGGTCCCTATTTATCTACTTGCACTTTGACATGTTTTCGAACCGCTAGGTGGACAGGAGCTGGGACCGAGCAACGGAAGCTCACCCCGTCGCGGGGATTCGAACCACTGACCTTCTGATCAGCAAGCCCTATGCTCAGTGGTTTAACCCACAGCGCCACCTGGGTCCCCTGTCTGGAGGGTTGCAATGTGAAAACAGGCCTTTTCTGCAGTGGCTCCCCACTTGTGGAATGCTCTCCACAGGAAGGCACCAGGCACCAGGTAAAAATGTTTCTCTACAAGAAGGCCTTTGGCTAGTGTGTTTTGTGTTGTGTGTGTGGTTTCTTTTTTTTGGGGGGGTGGGTTTTTGTTTTGTTTTGGGGGGTGGGTTTTTGTCTTCGGATGAGTGGCAGAAAACAAAATTTAAAAATAAGAACAATAAGAGTACATTGCTCAGATTAATCAAGCTATGCATTAGAAAAATTAAGAAAACGTACTATGGAGCCATGTTCGAAAAAATATGAATCTGATGTTTGTAGTACAGGTACAGTATTACAAAATGTTATACTGTACTCTAGTGTTAGTTCAGAAGCTATTTAAAATATTTGAACTTCTTTGTGGCAGACATTACAGTTAGTGAATTATTCATACAATATTTTGAAGCTTGCTGAATAAAATTTGTCACTAATATTATTCAGCTGGGTCCAGAGGTAAATTGGACTCTATCTGTTATACTTATGGTCAATGAACTCTAAAAGTTTGCCTTATCTGAGCTGGTTTACCCAACCTTCCTTAGATAGGAACAGAAGTACTTTTGAGTACTCGGCAATATATTTTGGTTGAAAATAAGACAAGAACTAAATAGCCTATAGTTTCTTCTCCTGCTTTAAAGACCAAAGGATACCATTATGCACATGTATTTTGTAGTATAGATCAGTGTTTTTCAACCACTGTTCCGCGGCACACTAGTGTGCCGCGAGATGTTGCCTGGTGTGCCGTGGGAAAAATTGTGTTTATTTGATTCCTATTCAAGAGAATTACTTTATATATAGTCAATATAGGCAAGGAGTTAAATTTTTTAACATTTTCTAATGGTGGTGTGCCTTGTGATTTTTTTCATAAAACAAGTGTGCCCTTGCCCAAAAATGGTTGAAAAACACTGGTATAGATTACAGTCAATTTATGATTGAAGTACTGAGATTAAGCATTCTTGCTCCAATCCAAATCCAGTCATGGTTGTAAATTTTTTAAAATAATTGATATATAATGAGATGAAAAAAATGTTGAAATATACATTTATAAAGAAACCAGAAGCATTTCTGCTTGGAATTGTAGGAAAAGAGATTAATAGACAAGATAAAAAATTCCTCCTGTACCCAACAGCTGCAGCAAGAATGTTACTGGCACAGAAATGGAAGCAAGAAGAATTACCGACGATTGAAGAATGGCAGATGAAGTTAATGGACTATGCAGAATTAGATAAGATGACAGGAAGAATTCGAAACCGGCGGGACCAGGAATTCCTGAAGGATTGGACTAAATTTGAGAAATATTTGAAAGACAATTGTAAACAACAAATTACGTTAGTAGGTTTACAAGAAGTTTTGTAAGGTTAATTTTAGGAAATATTACGGAGATAATTTTGGAAGGCAATGATTAATTATTGTGATAAAAAGTAATAGTGAAGTTGGAAATACAAGAAGAAATTAGGAAATTTGAAAATCTTGAGAAGGGGTTGATGGAAGTCAAAAATATGTATAATAGATGGAAATTATTGGATATTTAAAAGAATGTATGTAAAATTCAATAAAAATTATTTTTTTTAATGCTTACCTAATTGCACTGGAATGTGATTGCAGACCAGAGGGAAGAAACGGTGCAGGAGGATTGGAAGAAATTCAAAGACTATTTGAAACGACGTGAAAAGATAGACATTTGAAATAAAAATCAGAGGATATATAAGGCTACAGTAATGCCAGAAGTTAGATTAAAATAGGATGTAAGAAGTAGTTAGAAATATGGTATGTTTATTTTTATTAGGTTTAAGATTAGAGTTATGATCATTGGTTATAAAGATTAAGATTAGATGAGAAAGAGGATTTTACAATGTTATAAAGTTACTAAAGAAGATTAGAAATGAACGCAGAAGAGAGGATGTGAGGAGGTCCCCAAATAATGTTATGAATAAGATAAGGATAGTTAGATAAGTGTTTGTTTGTTATGATTTTTGTATTTTTGTAGTTTGTTTGTTTGTTGTTTGTTGTTGTTTTGTTGTATTCTGTATTTTGTGTGTGTTTTATTGCTAAAATTTAATAAATTCTTTACCAGAAATAAATAAATAAATAAACCACTACTGGCAAATCGGCCAGGTCACTCTGAAAAAAAGGAATGTGATTGCAGAATGCACAAAAAAGTATACATTTCCTACAAAAGAGACACAAAACTTTTGATTCCCGAGTATGCTAAAGCCATACAATATTAGAAGCGCTGGGCAAGGCAGCAAATTCTAAAGTACATCCAATATAAAATGTAAGGTCGTGTGTAGTATCGATGAAACTTTGAAAGAAATGCAAGACAACCAAACCAAAGAAGGAAAAAATAAGGTTTTCTGTAAAATAAAAACAGTGGGGACTTGGTTGCTCACAGCTGAACTCACAAGCATGTGTGATGTTCTTGTTAAGAGTGCTGGGCTAGGGCAGAGACGAACCAAATTAAAATCTCAATTCACCTATGCACCCTGACTTGTCTGCCAGAATCGTGCTTGGAATTTGTGACTCACATTGGGCAGTCCCCGTCTCTCAGGCTACACCATCTCACAACATTGTTGAGAGGATAACATGGGAGCAATAGGGACATTTATGTTGCCTTGAGCTCATTGGAGGAAAGGTAGGATAGAAATGCGTTAGACAAATACCACGGAAGAACTCATATGCTACAAAAATCAGGGCCTTATTGCCTTCATATTTCTCATCCTCAATCAGGATTTATTAGTCAAATAAGGTTCTTTTTGTCATATGTGGTGGTCTTGTAGTAAGGTTAAAGCTTACTGGGAAATGATATATAATGAATTGAAAAATATGTTTAAAATAATGTTTGTTTAAAAAACAAACAAACCAGAAGCTTTCCTTTTGGGAATTATAGGGGCAGAACTATCCAAACTGTATAGATATTTATTCATGTATGCGACTACAGCGGCAAGAATGTTACTTGCCCAAAAATGGGAAGAAGGAGAAGTCCCAGCAAAGGAAGAATGGATACAAAAACTTACGGAATGTGCAGAAATGGTGAAACTTACCGGAAAAATAAGAAATCAACATAACAAACTTTTTATAAAAGAATGGAAATGGTTTATTGAATATTTACAAACAAGCTGTAAACAGATAAGAACATTGGCAGGATTATTGTAATAACCTGCATTTTCATAAGAGTATACAGTCAAACCTTGGTTGTCAATTACCTTGGTTCTTGTACGTTTCGGCTCCCGAACGACCAAAACCTGGAAGTGAGTGTTCCAGTTTTTGAACATTTTTTGGGAAGTCAAACATCCGATGTGGCTTCCGCTATTGTTTCCAGCACACCTGCGCAATCGGAAGCCAATCAGAAGGCGTGCCTTGGTTTCTGAACGTTTCAGAAGTTGAATGAACTTCCAGAACACATTCTGTTTGGAAACCAAGGAACGACTGTATTTAAAGTAGATGAATAAATGAACAAATTACGTTAATTTGGATGTGCAGAAAACATTAAAAATAAATTTAAGGAACCGCAGAATGAGGGGGAAGGAAGTCAAGTTTTGAAATGTTAAAATGATTGTAAAATGATTGAAATGTATAAAACTGAAAATCATAAATAATATATATATTTATATTAAAGGATTTATTAGTCAAATGACAATAATACATAACAAGGACAGAACAGGTCAAAGGAAAACATATAGTATGATATAGCACAGTACCATAAATAATTATGTTCATCAAGCTCTAAAAGTCTGGTATTAAAAACGACGTATAAGAATTTAAGCAACTGACAAAGAAATGTTGAAATTAACCCGATCAAGACGAAAAGCAAGGAAGAATTCATCTACTGTATCTCAAGCTTTTTCTGGATCCCTTTTGGGGTTGGGTCAATCACTACACACACACACACACACACACACACATGTTAATATGATTAACAAAATAAAGATTTTATTTATGTGGCAAAAGGGATTTGGCTTCCACTTTTGTTAAAATATTATAGTAATATACACACACACCTCAAACATTTCAAAATGGTGCTATTGCAGCCAGATCAGCATGTGCATGAGTGAATTAGTGTCCAGTCCCAAATTGCATCTTTCAGTAAAATGAGATTCAATAAGAGCTGGGTGAGTGAGTGAAATTAGCTTTCAAATAATTCCTGAACTGATTTATATCAGCAAATTGTTATAGCATTCTAAGGACGGAGACAGGCTACAGTCATCTTTTCAGAGTGTCAACAATAGTCATAGAGAAGTGTCATTGCCCATGGTGTATACACTGCTAAGAACTGGTGTATTCTTGTAGCTAAGAGAATGTGCTATGAATCAGCAAGTCTCTGGTCAAAGCATATCACTGCTAGGAACCCAATAGGTGACCTCAGGCAAGTCATTCTCTCAATTCCAGCCCCTGCACACGTGCCACAAGGTCAATATCAACCTTACAGGGTTGTTGTAAGAATGCACTTTGAACATTCACAAGTATTGAAGGTTGGTAGGAGCTGGGACCGAGCAACAGGAGCACACCCCGCCGCGGGGATTCGAACCGCCGACCTTCTGATCGGCAAGCCCTAGGCTCTGTGGTTTAACCCACAGCGCCACCCGCGTCCCTATTTGAAGAGCGGTGTGCAAATTTAACACATAAATAAAGCAGATAAATAGAAAAAGTTGTCAGTCACATTCCAGGTGTTCATAGCTCAGAAACATTATTTCATATTAAAACTATGCTGTACTCTGTGTCTGTTATTATTATTGGTAGTAGTATTAGTTTTAAATATAATTGTTTATTTGCATCCTTGCATATTCAAAACATGCTGAATTGCTTTCCTTGGGAAGGAGGGGGGGGCTGTGCTAGCTAGCATGAATTCAAAACCTGCAATGAGCATATGGCAAACGTAATTTGACTATTAGCCTGCTATGCCTTACAAAGCAGCTGCAAAGAGCCGCAGGCCTCCCCAAGTCTCTCTAAGCCAGGAAAGGCATTGGCAGGACTCAGCCTTTCAAAAGCTCCTTCCTCCTCAAACTGAGCTACACATGATGAGTAAAGCTCTGCCGATTAATAATGCTCAATGTGGGCCCTGCCCCTCGCAGGTTCCCAGTCTCTAGACCAAGGCCTTTGTCTCTGTTCTCGCCACTAGGGTTCTTCAGAAGCTCTTTTCTTACCTTCAAGATGGTCACACGGCACAACAGTGAGCACCAGGTGGTCAGTCCTGAAAACATAGTTCACTGAATATGCAAAAGACATTATTTCTTGCCAGGGTGGAGGGGGAGAGAGAACCTCACAACCATCAGAAGCATTTTGTCAAGTAAATAGCAGACAATCCTCTTTCAGACATGGCACCAACTTAGAATTGGTGGTAGCAGGTCAAGGGTTCTCTGTGAATTCCTAGCAGGGTTGATCTTCCTGCAGCTGAGATGAAACCTATAAACTTTAGCAACCTCGGTCCATCGCAGCTTAAATTCCATGTGTTATGTATTGAAGTTCTCACCCTGGCCAACAGGCGTGTTGTGTATATACTGGTAGTTTTCACTCAGGTCCACGTCAGTTATTTTTGGTGGGAAACCCTGGGCTGTTGTTTTTACAGTGTTGTTATGTCACTGGTCTCCTGGATGTTGTTGGACTCTCATCACCCTACGCAGTACGGCCAATGGGTCACAGGTATATCTAGAGTTACTCCTTTGGGCAGTGGGTGCACATCACTTCAATGTTGCCACAGAATTACATCAGAAGTGAAATGTTGAGGCCAAACCATGTTGAGAATTTTTGTTTTACATACTGACTCCCTCACCCTGAACCTTCTACTCCATTGTCGCAAGAAGGCCAAGCCTGAAATCCTATACCGGCTTAACAACCCGGCCCTTCATGCTCAGCATCCAAGAAGTTATCGCTGAGGGCCAAAAGAGGCTGAGGTTTGGTTGGCTGTGGAGGCAGTTCTGGGTTCCAGGATAGCAACTGCCTCCTCCATTTTGTCAGACATCATCTGGCTGAAAGCTTTGGAGAGGGCTGGAGAAGAAGGAGGAAAGGGGACCGCAAAGATCCTAGTGACCACTGTTTTAAAATGAGGGATTTCCTAGGGTTGCCATACGTTATTGCTTTTGTTTTGTTTTGTTTTTTTAAAGCACAACAACTTTGTCTGGATGTTCACTTTTGGGAATATGGCAACCCTATCCAGGGAGTACCGTATCTCAGATAATATCACCAGAACTAAGATGCATCTTGATTATTAGGAAGAAAGGAAAGGCGAAGGGGAAACCGAGGAGGTTCCAAGTACTAGAAAATAAAACAGAAGCTGGAAAGAAAAGTGCATTAAAAATAAGGGGAAACAGCAGCTCTTTAGGATTGCGGGGATTCCTGAGTCCTGAAACTATTCCATACATTTACTCCATTTTAGGTGTAGTGGTTTTCACTGTACGTGTAACTGCCGCATCTGTTCAGATGTCATATTCAAAGCTGAAATTAATACTAAAAAAAATAAATACCTGCATTCTTCTGTGCTGCAATAACGTCTGCTAGGATTAGCACTGATTTCATCAAATTGGGAGAGGTTTGGATTACAGTGATTTGACTGAGGACTTTACTTCCAAAATTCCTTTTAAAAGTTCATTTCTTTAAATAGCATACAGTGGTACCTCGGTTTAAGAACAGCCCTGCTTACGAATGATTCAGTTTACGAACTCCGCAGAACCGGAAGTAGTGTCCCCGGTTTGCGAACTTTACCTCGGTTTAAGAACGGAATCCAAACGGTGGAAGGGCACCGGCGGCGGGAGGCCTCATTAGGGAAAGCGCGCCTCGGTTTAAGAACGGACTTCTGGAACGGACTACGTTCATAAACCGAGGTGATATTCTTCACTCCCGTTGTAATAAAAATTGACCACAATACTAAATGTATTATGATACATTTTTCTATACATTTATTGCAGCTTTGTGTATACGTAAGAATTAAGTTATATTTTATGCCTGATTTGTTTCTATACATTTAAGGGGTCACACATGACTGTTTTGCCCAGGGCCCCCCACACTCTAGGGCCACCTCTGACTGGAGTGCCTTGGTTTTCATGTTTTGAAGATTGCAACAGAAAAAACATAAAACAGTGAATGCGTGTTGCAACGGAAGAAATAAGTCCTGTAGTGGAGAGGTCTATTATTGCTGACATCAGAAAAAGTAAAAGAGGAAAACTTATCCCTTTTCGACAGTCCCAAACTGTTAACAGGGAATTAATAGTGTGCCAATTTTGAAACACTTCATATAAAACAAAAGACAGAAAACAAATCTAGAGGGGGCAAAAGAAACAAACTGTGTCATTCTGAATGTTATCTGTGCAAGATAGTTTGACATAATTTCTTGTTGTTACGGTTGTTGCTTATTGCTTTTTAAAATGGTATCAAATGAACTTACGAACACTAAAAGCAGATACGAAAACAAGAGGAAAAACAACCTAAAATATAATAATATGCAAAAACAACAGCAGAGAATCAAGTTGCAAAAGCCTGGATGAATAAAAATGTTTTTACCTGGCACCTAAAAAACAGGTAATGATGGCACTAGGCAGGCCTTCTTGGGGAGTGCATTCCACAAACAGAATTATTGCTGAGAAGGCTTCTTCTCATGCTGCCACTTTCCACACCTCCGTCAGAAGGGGCACACAGAGAGGGGCAGACACTTTGGACTACAACTCCCAGCATTCCTGTCCATTGGCCACATGAGCTGAGGCTAGGTTTTGGCATCCAACAACATCTGGTTAGCACCAGACCCAGGAAAGCTGCCTTACACTGTTCCAGGGGGTTCCTCAGTCTTCCAGAATGGTTATTCTGGTAGTACAGGGGGCTGCAAGGGGGATGGATGAATTGGCAAAGTTCATTTCCCCCTGCTTCTCCTAGCATGAATGTCCCTTGAGCGGAGATTTGCCAGTTACACAACCCAAAATAAATCAAGTCTTCAAGTTGTGCCAAAATTCCTCTGGTTTGTTTCTTTTGAAATATTTTTGGC